>NW_027258072.1:90000-95000 GCF_045791955.1 Oncorhynchus clarkii lewisi | reverse complement strand
CCACAGTACATAAAACCCCTCCTCTACAATCACACAGACAGCCCCCCTGAGCCCCCATTACCACAGTACATAAAACCCCTCCTCTACAATCACACAGACAGCCCCCCCTGAGCCCCCATTACCACAGTACATAAAACCCCTCCTCTACAGTCACACAGACAGCCCCCCCTGAGCCCCCATTACCACAGTACATAAAACCCCTCCTCTACAGTCACACAGACAGCCCCCCTGAGCCCCCATTACCACAGTACATAAAACCCCTCCTCTACAATCACACAGACAGCCCCCCTGAGCCCCCATTACCACAGTACATAAAACCCCTCCTCTACAGTCACACAGACAGCCCCCCTGAGCCCCCATTACCACAGTACATAAAACCCCTCCTCTACAGTCACACAGACAGCCCCCCCTGAGCCCCCATTACCACAGTACATAAAACCCCTCCTCTACAGTCACACAGACAGCCCCCCCTGAGCCCCCATTACCACAGTACATAAAACCCCTCCTCTACAGTCACACAGACAGCCCCCCTGAGCCCCCATTACCACAGTACATAAAACCCCTCCTCTACAATCACACAGACAGCCCCCCTGAGCCCCCATTACCACAGTACATAAAACCCCTCCTCTACAGTCACACAGACAGCCCCCCTGAGCCCCCATTACCACAGTACATAAAACCCCTCCTCTACAGTCACACAGACAGCCCCCCTGAGCCCCCATTACCACAGTACATAAAACCCCTCCTCTACAGTCACACAGACAGCCCCCCCTGAGCCCCCATTACCACAGTACATAATACCGCTCCTCTCCAGACCTCCTGAAACATCTCCACAATGTTAATTATTTTATAATACTTAACCTCTTTGATCTCTAGGGGCGCTATTTCATTTTTGGATAAAAAACGTTCCCGTTTTAAGCGCGATATTTTGTCACGAAAAGATGCTCGACTATGCATATTCTTGACAGTTTGAAAACACTCTGAAGTTTCAGAATCTGCAAAGATATTGTCTGTAAGTGCCCCAGAACTCATTCTACAGGCGAAACCAAGATGATGCGTCAACCAGGAAATGAGCAGAATTTCTGAAGCTCTGTTTTCCATTGTCTCCTTATATGGCTGTGATTGCGTAAGGAATGAGCCTACACTTTCTGTCGTTCCCCCAAGGCGTTAGCAGCATTGTGACGTATTTGTAGGCATATCATTGGAAGATTGACCATAAGAGACTACATTTTCCAAGTGTCTGCCTGGTGTCCCTGCGTCGAAATTGGAGCGTAAAGCCAGGTGCAATTATTTTTCCATTTGAGAGCAAGGAGAAACCAGGCTTCCACGAAGGATATATCATTGAAGAGATATGTGGAAAAACACCTTGAGGATTGATTCTAAACCATGTTTGCCATGTTTCAGTCGATATTATGGAGTTAATTTGGAAAAAAGTTTGCGTTTTGAGGGCTGAATTTTCGTTTTTTTTTTTTTTTTTTTTTTTTTTTTGGTAGCCAAATGTGATGTACAAAACGAAGCTATTTCTAATACACAAAGAATCTTTTTGGAAAAACTGAGCATCTGCTATCTAACTGAGAGTCTCCTCATTGAAAACATCAGAAGTTCTTCAAAGGTAAATTATTTTATTTGAAGGCTTTACTTGTTTTTGTGATAGTTGCCTGCTAAATGCTAACGCTAATGCTAACGCTAAATGCTACGCTAGCTAGCTACTGTTACACAAATTATTGTTTTCCTATGGTTGAAAAGCATATTTTGAAAATCTGAGATGACAGTGTTGTTAACAAAAGGCTAAGCTTGAGAGATAGCATATTCGTTTCATTTCATTTGCGATTTTCATGAATAGTTAACGTTGCGTTATGGTAATGAGCTTAGGTCTATAAATAGAATCCCGGATCCGGGTTTGGTCGTCGCAACAGGTTAAATTGAACCCCAAGGCACACGAGAGAGAGAGAGAGAGAGTGAGTGAGAAAAGAGAGAGAAGAGAGAGGTCTGGAGTTAAAGAGAGTCACGACACGACAGAGGCCAAAAGAGGGACAGAACAAAAGAGAGTGAGAGGGAGAAAGAGACAACGAGAGAGAGAGAGAGAGAGAGAGAGAGATTGAGAGAGAGAGAGAGAGAGAGAGAGAGAGAGAGAGAGAGAGAGAGAGAAGAGAGAAGAGAGAGAGAGACAAAGAGAGAGAGAGAAGAGAGAGAGACAAAGACAAAGACAGAGAGACAAAGAGAGACAGAGACGAGAGAGAGAGAGAGAGAGAGAAGAGAGAAAAGAGAGCGAGAAGAGAGAGACAGAGAGAGAGAGGGAGAGAGAGAGAGAGAGTTTGAGTTTTAAATACTCTTTATTGGGTCTGGGGGCCCACCACACAATAAATACTCATACAAAACCACAGTTACACATCAATTAAAAACACAACTCCAATTCCTCCTCCACAGTAACAAAACACAACAGCCTCTGAATACCCCATATACTCAAAAACAGATCAATATTGTTGACAAGTTTATAATAAGCAAACTCAACCCTTAGTCTCGCTGCCAACATTCCCTCCAGCATTCCCACCACATCCACAGACCCCTGTCCCCGAATGCTGTTCTTTCGGGTCTTCCATATCGCTAATTTTGCTGCCCCTAACACAAAATTAAGCAACACAACTACACCCTTTTGACTGAACCTGTACTTTGGCCCAAATATATACAGTTGGGAAGAGAAAACCTCTCCCAACGTTGAGAACCAATCAGTGATCAGATCAATCATCCCAACCAACCTGGGACACAGTAAAAACAGATGTGCCAGAGATTCATCTTCAGCACAGAATGGACACCCCTCCCCAACAGTAGGGTCCAGGTGTACCAGATGCATGTTGGTGGCTATAGCTCCATGTATTATCCTCCATTGGAGGTCAGCTGTCCTCTTATCAATAGGCAGTTTATACAATGATCGCCAACAGCCTTTTGGAGAAGCACCTGGACCAAGCACATCCGCCCACCTCGTCGATTTTACCCCTTCCAGGGAAGAGGCATGGGACACCTTCACACATGTTCTGTACATAGCCTTCTTTCCCACCTCGTTGAACTCCCCCAGCTCCGGGGTATCGAAGGAAAGCAGCATCCCCGCGTCCTCCTCAAATGCCCCCATCGCAGCACTAACAATCAGTGCAGGGAACACATAATCCAGACCCTCCTTCCACCGATCAGAATTGGAAATGTCAGTCACATACTGCAGATGAAGCACTGGCAAGGAGTCGCAGACCTCATCGACGACCTTCCTCAGTAGGCGAGATGATCGGATCCCCGCTCTTTCTCTCAGCTCCTCCAATCTGCTCCTGCTCCGCATCAGATGACCCAGCTTGGTACACCCCACGCCTAATAGGCATGAACGTAGGCTAGCTGAAACCAGAACACGGGACTGGATGGCAGTGTTATGAAAAAGAGGCTCTTCAAAAAGCCACATCCCTGGTGGCGTGCCGGTCTTACGGGACTTGACAAAGACTCTCCAAGCCTGCATAACAGACTCATAAAATGGAGTCAGGCCAGTCAAATCACCCCCCTCCAGCTTTAAGAGGAAAATATGTTTGTCTAAGCCCAAACAGCCCGCTCTCCTCATCAATATGTAGGCTGTTTCGACCCAGCTAGAACAGTCTCTGTACAACAATCTCTGAACTGCTTGGAGCCGGAAAGCCGTGATCCTAGAGGAAATGTCCACCAGGCCTTGCCCACCCTCGTGCAGTGGCAGATACAGGGCTGCAGCTTTGATCCAGTGTTGTCCAGACCAGAAGAAATTGACAAGGGTCCTCTGAAGCTCTTGTATCAGACCCTTTGGTGGCTGTAAAATCATTAGTCTGTGCCACAGGGTAGAAGCAGCAAGATTATTAGCTACCAGGACCCGTCCCCTATAGGACAGCTGGGGCAACACCCATTTCCACCTTGACAGTCTGGCACACACTTTCTCCACTACACCCTCCCAGTTCTTTTTCTGAAAGACATCGGAGCCTAGAAAAACTCCCAAAGTCTTCATTCCATCTCTGCCCCACTGAAGCCCCCCTGGTAACCGTGGAGCGGACCCCATCTGAAGCTGACCTGCCCACAGCGCTTCACTCTTTCCCCAATTGACTCTAGCTGAGGAGGCCCCCTCATACACCTTTAAAGTGTTTGAGAGAACCTTAACATCCTCACCCCCTGTAATAAAAACGATCACGTCATCTGCATACGCAGACAGTGCTATCGTGGGACCCTTCATTACACCTGGCACAGAGAAACCAGTAAGCTTCGCTCTTAAAAAACAAAGCATTGGTTCAATCGCCAGACTATATAACTGCCCTGAAATTGGGCATCCCTGCCTGATGCCCCTTTCGACAGGGATGGGGCAACTCAAACCACCACCAACCTTCACCATACACGAGGCTCCAGCATACAGTAAATTCACCCAAGACAGAAAAACATCCCCAAACCCAAAGGCTTTCATTGTTTTAAACAAGTACTGGTGGTCCACACGATCAAAAGCCTTCTCCTGATCCAATGAAAGTAAACCCACATTTACAGCAGACAGTTTACAAATGTCTAAAACATCTCTTATCAGAAACAAGTTGTCAACAATAGAGCGATCAGGTACACAGTAGGACTGGTCCTTGTGGATCAACAATCCCAGATAGTCTTTCAACCTGTTTGAGAGACATTTAGAAACAATTTTGTATTCTGCGCACAGCAAGGCAACAGGTCTCCAATTTTTTATGAGAGCCAAATCCCCCTTTTTTGGCAACAGTGAAAGCACCGCACGTTGACAGGATACAGGAAGAGAACCCTCATGAGAAGATTCACACACCACTTCATAAAAATCCTCCCCAATAGACCCCCAAAAGTGCTTGTAAAACTCAGATGGTAAACCATCGATGCCAGGGGCTCGGCCTGTTGAGAGCTGCATAACTGCTGTGGACAGCTCTTGCAGTGTAATATCAGCGTCCAATGCAACTCTCTGCTCAGGTCCCAATTGAGGAAGACCGTGTAACAACTGT
>NW_027258072.1:77500-82500 GCF_045791955.1 Oncorhynchus clarkii lewisi | reverse complement strand
AGAGTCCATTTATATTCTGGGGTGGTGAAGTAGGAACGGTCTTAATCAGAGTCCATTTATATTCTGGGGTGGTGAAGTAGGAACGGTCTTAATCAGAGTCCATTTATATTCTGGGGTGGTGAAGTAGGAACGGTCTTAATCAGAGTCCATTTATATTCTGGGGTGGTGAAGTAGGAACGGTCTTAATCAGAGTCCATTTATATTCTGGGGTGGTGAAGTAGGAACGGTCTTAATCAGAGTCCATTTATATTCTGGGGTGGTGAAGTAGGAACGGTTAATCAGAGTCCATTTATATTCTGGGGTGGTGAAGTAGGAACGGTCTTAATCAGAGTCCATTTATATTCTGGGGTGGTGAAGTAGGAACGGTCTTAATCAGAGTCCATTTATATTCTGGGGTGGTGAAGTAGGAACGGTCTTAATCAGAGTCCATTTATATTCTGGGGTGGTGAAGTAGGAACGGTCTAGTCCATTTATATTCTGGGGTGGTGAAGTAGGAACGGTCTTAATCAGAGTCCATTTATATTCTGGGGTGGTGAAGTAGGAACGGTCTAGTCCATTTATATTCTGGGGTGGTGAAGTAGGAACGGTCTAGTCCATTTATATTCTGGGGTGGTGAAGTAGGAACGGTCTAGTCCATTTATATTCTGGGGTGGTGAAGTAGGAACGGTCTAGTCCATTTATATTCTGGGGTGGTGAAGTAGGAACGGTCTAGTCCATTTATATTCTGGGGTGGTGAAGTAGGAACGGTCTAGTCCATTTATATTCTGGGGTGGTGAAGTAGGAACGGTCTAGTCCATTTATATTCTGGGGTGGTGAAGTAGGAACGGTCTAGTCCATTTATATTCTGGGGTGGTGAAGTAGGAACGGTCTAGTCCATTTATATTCTGGGGTGGTGAAGTCTAGTCCATTTATATTCTGGGGTGGTGAAGTAGGAACGGTCTAGTCCATTTATATTCTGGGGTGGTGAAGTAGGAACGGTCTTAATCAGAGTCCATTTATATTCTGGGGTGGTGAAGTAGGAACGGTCTAGTCCATTTATATTCTGGGGTGGTGAAGTAGGAACGGTCTAGTCCATTTATATTCTGGGGTGGTGAAGTAGGAACGGTCTAGTCCATTTATATTCTGGGGTGGTGAAGTAGGAACGGTCTAGTCCATTTATATTCTGGGGTGGTGAAGTAGGAACGGTCTTAATCAGAGTCCATTTATATTCTGGGGTGGTGAAGTAGGAACGGTCTAGTCCATTTATATTCTGGGGTGGTGAAGTAGGAACGGTCTAGTCCATTTATATTCTGGGGTGGTGAAGTAGGAACGGTCTAGTCCATTTATATTCTGGGGTGGTGAAGTAGGAACGGTCTTAATCAGAGTCCATTTATATTCTGGGGTGGTGAAGTAGGAACGGTCTAGTCCATTTATATTCTGGGATGGTGAAGTAGGAACGGTCTTAATCAGAGTCCATTTATATTCTGGGGTGGTGAAGTAGGAACGGTCTTAATCAGAGTCCATTTATATTCTGGGATGGTGAAGTAGGAACGGTCTTAATCAGAGTCCATTTATATTCTGGGGTGGTGAAGTAGGAACGGTCTAATCCATTTATATTCTGGGGTGGTGAAGTAGGAACGGTCTAGTCCATTTATATTCTGGGGTGGTGAAGTAGGAACGGTCTAGTCCATTTATATTCTGGGGTGGTGAAGTAGGAACGGTCTAGTCCATTTATATTCTGGGGTGGTGAAGTAGGAACGGTCTTAATCAGAGTCCATTTATATTCTGGGGTGGTGAAGTAGGAACGGTCTAGTCCATTTATATTCTGGGATGGTGAAGTAGGAACGGTCTTAATCAGAGTCCATTTATATTCTGGGGTGGTGAAGTAGGAACGGTCTTAATCAGAGTCCATTTATATTCTGGGATGGTGAAGTAGGAACGGTCTTAATCAGAGTCCATTTATATTCTGGGGTGGTGAAGTAGGAACGGTCTAGTCCATTTATATTCTGGGGTGGTGAAGTAGGAACGGTCTTAATCAGAGTCCATTTATATTCTGGGGTGGTGAAGTAGGAACGGTCTTAATCAGAGTCCATTTATATTCTGGGGTGGTGAAGTAGGAACGGTCTTAATCAGAGTCCATTTATATTCTGGGGTGGTGAAGTAGGAACGGTCTTAATCAGAGTCCATTTATATTCTGGGGTGGTGAAGTAGGAACGGTCTTAATCAGAGTCCATTTATATTCTGGGGTGGTGAAGTAGGAACGGTCTTAATCAGAGTCCATTTATATTCTGGGGTGGTGAAGTAGGAACGGTCTTAATCAGAGTCCATTTATATTCTGGGGTGGTGAAGTAGGAACGGTCTTAATCAGAGTCCATTTATATTCTGGGGTGGTGAAGTAGGAACGGTCTTAATCAGAGTCCATTTATATTCTGGGGTGGTGAAGTAGGAACGGTCTTAATCAGAGTCCATTTATATTCTGGGGTGGTGAAGTAGGAACGGTCTTAATCAGAGTCCATTTATATTCTGGGGTGGTGAAGTAGGAACGGTCTTAATCAGAGTCCATTTATATTCTGGGGTGGTGAAGTAGGAACGGTCTTAATCAGAGTCCATTTATATTCTGGGGTGGTGAAGTAGGAACGGTCTTAATCAGAGTCCATTTATATTCTGGGGTGGTGAAGTAGGAACGGTCTTAATCAGAGTCCATTTATATTCTGGGGTGGTGAAGTAGGAACGGTCTTAATCAGAGTCCATTTATATTCTGGGGTGGTGAAGTAGGAACGGTCTTAATCAGAGTCCATTTATATTCTGGGGTGGTGAAGTAGGGTCTGAACCCTCAGTTGATCCAAAAGCAAAAGCATGATTTCTAGGTTCTATAATATACAGTACTGACCTGACAAACATGATACTTCTTCATTTCCTATTTTAACATCCAGACAAACAAACAACAAAATCAGCTTTTCTTCTGATATGTCATCTACCACTCTGATGGCTAACAGACTGTTCTACTGTGGGATGGTGGCTATAGAGAGATACTGGCTATCCCACTCTGGCTAAAGCACTGGAGCACAGTCCACTGGAACACAGTCCACTGGAGCACAGTCCACTAGAACACAGTCCACTGCAGCACAGTCCACTAGAACACAGTCCACTAGAACACAGTCCACTGCAGCACAGTCCACTAGAACACAGTCCACTGGACCACAGTCCACTGGATCACAGTCCACTAGAACACAGTCCACTGGAGCACAGTCCACTAGAACACAGTCCACTGGAACACAGTCCACTGGAGCACAGTCCACTGGATCACAGTACACTAGAACACAGTCCACTAGAACACAGTCCACTGGAACACAGTCCACTGGAACACAGTCCACTGGAGCACAGTCCACTGGAACACAGTCCACTGGAGCACAGTCCACTGGAGCACAGTCCACTGGAGCACAGTCCACTGGAACACAGTCCACTGGAGCACAGTCCACTGGAACACAGTCCACTGGAGCACAGTCCACTGGAACACAGTCCACTGGAGCACAGTCCACTGGAACACAGTCCACTGGAGCACAGTCCACTAGAACACAGTCCACTGGAGCACAGTCCACTAGAACACAGTCCACTGGACCACAGTCCACTGGATCACAGTACACTAGAACACAGTCCACTAGAACACAGTCCACTAGAACACAGTCCACTAGAACACAGTCCACTAGAACACAGTCCACTGGAACACAGTCCACTGGACCACAGTCCACTGGATCACATTCCACTAGATCACAGTCCACTAGAACACAGTCCACTAGAACACAGTCCACTGGAACACAGTCCACTGGACCACAGTCCACTAGAACACAGTCCACTGGATCACATTCCACTAGATCACAGTCCACTGGAGCACAGTCCACTGGAACACAGTCCACTGGAACACAGTCCACTAGAACACAGTCCACTGGAACACAGTCCACTGGAACACAGTCCACTGGAGCACAGTCCACTAGAACACAGTCCACTAGAACACAGTCCACTGGACCACAGTCCACTGGACCACATTCCACTAGATCACATTCCACTAGAACACAGTCCACTAGAACACAGTCCACTGGAACACAGTCCACTGGAGCACAGTCCACTAGAGCACAGTCCACTGGAACACAGTCCACTAGAACACAGTCCACTGGAACACAGTCCACTAGAACACAGTCCACTGGAACACAGTCCACTAGAACACAGTCCACTAGAACACAGTCCACTAGAACACAGTCCACTGGAACACAGTCCACTAGAACACAGTCCACTGGAACACAGTCCACTAGAACACAGTCCACTAGAACACAGTCCACTGGAACACAGTCCACTAGAACACAGTCCACTAGAACACAGTCCACTGGAACACAGTCCACTGGAACACAGTCCATTTCCATGTTAAAATTCCCTTATCAGCTCTCCAAATGACTTTCTCCCAGACCTCCGCCAGGCGAGATGCAGATTGTATCAGAGCCTTTAAAGTGCTACAGGACCAGCTGTAAATAGACCAAGCAGACGTGGCTACAGGATGTGGTGATTCCATTGCAGCCTCAGTAGCCCCCTGAGCTGAGACATAGCACTATCTGAACCAACTCTGCTATACCAACACACACTCCCCAGTGCTGTATGGCCAGCAAGACTTACTGGAAGACAGAGACTGGTGCTCCTCAGTCACACACATGGTAACACAGCACAGTGTTGAGTCACACAGGGAACACAGCACAGTGTTGAGTCACACACAAGGGAACACATTAGTGTTGAGTCACACACAAGGGAACACAGCACAGTGTTGAGTCATACACAAGGGAACACAGTAGTGTTGAGTCACACACAAGGGAACACAGCACAGTGTTGAGTCATACACAAGGGAACACAGTAGTGTTGAGTCACACACAAGGGAACACAGCACAGTGTTGAGTCATACACAAGGGAACACAGTAGTGTTGAGTCACACACAAGGGAACACAGTAGTGTTGAGTCACACACAAGGGAACACAGTAGTG
>NW_027258072.1:62500-72500 GCF_045791955.1 Oncorhynchus clarkii lewisi | reverse complement strand
TGTAGTAACTACATACTGGATAATTAGCTGGCTGTATTCTGTAGTAACTACATACTGGATAATTATCTGGCTGTATTCTGTAGTAACTACATACTGGATAATTAGCTGGATGTATTCTGTAGTAACTACATACTGGATAATTAGCTGGCTGTATTCTGTAGTAACTACATACTGGATAATTAGCTGTATTTACTCTGTAGTGACTACATACTGGATAATTAGCTGGCTGTATTCTGTAGTAACTACATACTGGATAATTGGCTGGCTGTAGTAACTACATACTGGATAACTAGCTGTATTTACTCTGTAGTAACTACATACTGGATCATTATCTGGCTGTATAGATTCTGTAGTAACTACATACAGGATAATTAGCTGGCTGTATTCTGTAGTAACTACATACTGGATAATTAGCTGTATTTACTCTGTAGTAACTACATACTGGATAATTAGCTGTATTTACTCTGTAGTAACTACATACTGGATAATTAGCTGGCTGTATTCTGTAGTAACTACATACTGGATAATTAGCTGGCTGTATTCTGTAGTAACTACATACTGGATAATTAGCTGGCTGTATTAATTCTGTAGTAACTACATACTGGATAATTATCTGGCTGTATTAATTCTGTAGTAACTACATACTGGATAATTAGCTGTATTTACTCTGTAGTAACTACATACTGGATAATTATCTGGCTGTATTCTGTAGTAACTACATACTGGATAATTAGCTGGCTGTATTTACTCTGTAGTAACTACATACTGGAAAATTAGCTGGCTGTATTCTGTAGTAACTACATACTGGATAATTATCTGGCTGTATTAATTCTGTAGTAACTACATACAGGATAATTAGCTGGCTGTATTCTGTAGTAACTACATACTAGATAATTAGCTGTATTTACTCTGTAGTAACTACATACTGGATAATTAGCTGGCTGTATTCTGTAGTAACTACATACTGGATAATTAGCTGGCTGTATTCTGTAGTAACTACATACTGGATAATTAGCTGGCTGTATTCTGTAGTAACTACATACTGGAAAATTAGCTGGCTGTATTAATTCTGTAGTAACTACATACTGGATAATTAGCTGTATTTACTCTGTAGTAACTACATACTGGATAATTAGCTGGCTGTATTCTGTAGGTTGCACATACTGGATAATTAGCTGGCTGTATTTATTATGTAGTAAGTACATACTGGATAACTGTCTCTGTCTCTCTCTCTTTCTCTGTCTCTCTCTTTCTCTTTCTCTCTCTCGCTGTGTCTCTCTCTCTCTCTGTCTCTCTCTCTCTCTTTCTCACTCTCTCTTTCTCTCTTTCTGTCTGAATCTCTCTCTGTCGCTGTGTTCGTCAGTCACTGTACTCAAACAACAAATTGAGCGTCATCCTCCTCGTCCTCCTCCACAACATGTGTTGTTCCGGACCCACTGAGCATCCTTGAACACATTATGAGTGGTTCTGTGTATAATGTGTTCATCATAGTGACTGTCTCTCTAGTGGTTCTGTGTTTAATGTGTTCATCATAGTGACTGTCTCTCTAGTGGTTCTGTGTTTAATGTGTTCATCATAGTGTCTGATACTCTAGTGGTTCTGTGTATAATGTGTTCATCATAGTGACTGTCCCTCTAGTGGTTCTGTGTTTAATGTGTTCATCATAGTGACTGTCCTTCTAGTGGTTCTGTGTTTAATGTGTTCATCATAGTGACTGTCCCTCTAGTGGTTCTGTGTTTAATGTGTTCATCATAGTGACTGTCCCTCTAGTGGTTCTGTGTTTAATGTGTTCATCATAGTGACTGTCCCTCTAGAGGTTCTGTGTATAATGTGTTCATCATAGTGACTGTCCCTCTAGTGGTTCTGTGTTTAATGTGTTCATCATAGTGACTGTCCCTCTAGTGGTTCTGTGTTTAATGTGTTCATCATAGTGACTGTCCCTCTAGTGGTTCTGTGTATAATGTGTTCATCATAGTGACTGTTCCTCTAGTGGTTCTGTGTTTAATGTGTTCATCATAGTGACTGTCCCTCTAGTGGTTCTGTGTTTAATGTGTTCATCATAGTGACTGTCCCTCTAGTGGTTCTGTGTTTAATGTGTTCATCATAGTGACTGTCCCTCTAGTGGTTCTGTGTTTAATGTGTTCATCATAGTGACTGTCGCTCTAGTGGTTCTGTGTTTAATGTGTTCATCATAGTGACTGTCCCTCTAGAGGTTCTGTGTTTAATGTGTTCATCATAGTGACTGTCCCTCTAGTGGTTCTGTGTTTAATGTGTTCATCATAGTGACTGTCCCTCTAGTGGTTCTGTGTTTAATGTGTTCATCATAGTGACTGATACTCTAGTGGTTCTGTGTTTAATGTGTTCATCATAGTGACTGTCCCTCTAGTGGTTCTGTGTATAATGTGTTCATCATAGTGACTGTCCCTCTAGAGGTTCTGTGTTTAATGTGTTCATCATAGTGACTGTTGGGGTTCTGTGTTTAATGTGTTCATCATAGTGTCTGCTACTCTAGTGGTTCTGTGTTTAATGTGTTCATCATAGTGTCTGATACTCTAGTGGTTCTGTGTTTAATGTGTTCATCATAGTGACTGATACTCTAGTGGTTCTGTGTTTAATGTGTTCATCATAGTGACTGCCCCTCTAGTGGTTCTGTGTTTAATGTGTTCATCATAGTGACTGTCCCTCTAGTGGTTCTGTGTTTAATGTGTTCATCATAGTGACTGTCTCTCTAGTGGTTCTGTGTTTAATGTGTTCATCATAGTGACTGCCCCTCTAGTGGTTCTGTGTTTAATGTGTTCATCATAGTGACTGTCCCTCTAGTGGTTCTGTGTTTAATGTGTTCATCATAGTGACTGTCTCTCTAGTGGTTCTGTGTTTAATGTGTTCATCATAGTGACTGTCCCTCTAGTGGTTCTGTGTTTAATGTGTTCATCATAGTGACTGTCCCTCTAGTGGTTCTGTGTTTAATGTGTTCATCATAGTGTCTGATACTCTAGTGGTTCTGTGTATAATGTGTTCATCATAGTGACTGCCCCTCTAGTGGTTCTGTGTTTAATGTGTTCATCATAGTGACTGTCCCTCTAGTGGTTCTGTGTTTAATGTGTTCATCATAGTGACTGTCCCTCTAGTGGTTCTGTGTTTAATGTGTTCATCATAGTGACTGTCTCTCTAGTGGTTCTGTGTTTAATGTGTTCATCATAGTCCTCTAGTGGTTCTGTGTTTAATGTGTTCATCATAGTGACTGTCTCTCTAGTGGTTCTGTGTTTAATGTGTTCATCATAGAGACTGTCCCTCTAGTGGTTCTGTGTTTAATGTGTTCATCATAGTGACTGTCCCTCTAGCAGTTCTGTGTTTAATGTGTTCATCATAGTGACTGTCCCTCTAGTGGTTCTGTGTTTAATGTGTTCATCATAGTGACTGTCCCTCTAGTGGTTCTGTGTTTAATGTGTTCATCATAGTGACTGTTCCTCTAGTGGTTCTGTGTTTAATGTGTTCATCATAGTGACTGTCCCTCTAGTGGTTCTGTGTTTAATGTGTTCATCATAGTGACTGATACTCTAGTGGTTCTGTGTTTAATGTGTTCATCATAGTGACTGTCGCTCTAGTGGTTCTGTGTTTAATGTGTTCATCATAGTGACTGTCCCTCTAGAGGTTCTGTGTTTAATGTGTTCATCATAGTGACTGTCCCTCTAGTGGTTCTGTGTTTAATGTGTTCATCATAGTGACTGTCCCTCTAGTGGTTCTGTGTTTAATGTGTTCATCATAGTGACTGATACTCTAGTGGTTCTGTGTTTAATGTGTTCATCATAGTGACTGTCCCTCTAGTGGTTCTGTGTATAATGTGTTCATCATAGTGACTGTCCCTCTAGAGGTTCTGTGTTTAATGTGTTCATCATAGTGACTGTTGGGGTTCTGTGTTTAATGTGTTCATCATAGTGTCTGCTACTCTAGTGGTTCTGTGTTTAATGTGTTCATCATAGTGTCTGATACTCTAGTGGTTCTGTGTTTAATGTGTTCATCATAGTGACTGATACTCTAGTGGTTCTGTGTTTAATGTGTTCATCATAGTGACTGCCCCTCTAGTGGTTCTGTGTTTAATGTGTTCATCATAGTGACTGTCCCTCTAGTGGTTCTGTGTTTAATGTGTTCATCATAGTGACTGTCTCTCTAGTGGTTCTGTGTTTAATGTGTTCATCATAGTGACTGCCCCTCTAGTGGTTCTGTGTTTAATGTGTTCATCATAGTGACTGTCCCTCTAGTGGTTCTGTGTTTAATGTGTTCATCATAGTGACTGTCTCTCTAGTGGTTCTGTGTTTAATGTGTTCATCATAGTGACTGTCCCTCTAGTGGTTCTGTGTTTAATGTGTTCATCATAGTGACTGTCCCTCTAGTGGTTCTGTGTTTAATGTGTTCATCATAGTGTCTGATACTCTAGTGGTTCTGTGTATAATGTGTTCATCATAGTGACTGCCCCTCTAGTGGTTCTGTGTTTAATGTGTTCATCATAGTGACTGTCCCTCTAGTGGTTCTGTGTTTAATGTGTTCATCATAGTGACTGTCCCTCTAGTGGTTCTGTGTTTAATGTGTTCATCATAGTGACTGTCTCTCTAGTGGTTCTGTGTTTAATGTGTTCATCATAGTGACTGTCCTTCTAGTGGTTCTGTGTTTAATGTGTTCATCATAGTGACTGTCTCTCTAGTGGTTCTGTGTTTAATGTGTTCATCATAGTGACTGTCCCTCTAGTGGTTCTGTGTTTAATGTGTTCATCATAGTGACTGTCTCTCTAGTGGTTCTGTGTTTAATGTGTTCATCATAGTGACTGTCCCTCTAGTGGTTCTGTGTTTAATGTGTTCATCATAGTGTCTGTCCCTCTAGTGGTTCTGTGTTTAATGTGTTCATCATAGTGACTGTCTCTCTAGTGGTTCTGTGTTTAATGTGTTCATCATAGTGACTGTCCCTCTAGTGGTTCTGTGTTTAATGTGTTCATCATAGTGACTGTCCCTCTAGTGGTTCTGTATTTAATGTGTTCATCATAGTGTCTGCTACTCTAGTGGTTCTGTGTTTAATGTGTTCATCATAGTGACTGATACTCTAGTGGTTCTGTGTTTAATGTGTTCATCATAGTGTCTGCTACTCTACATGTATGAATAAATGAACTGCTTTTCCCTCAAAGAGACATTTCATTGCGTGTACTTCCACAAATGGAAAGTAAATGACATTAGAAACTTGAATTGAATGAACATGGACAATGTACCGTATGTAGAAAACTAATAGTGAAGAGCCATGAAGTCGTGGTAAAAGTTGACTTTAAAATACATATTTAAAACATGCCCTGAAAACATATTCTGTGTGTTCTGTCAAGCCTTGCCTTGTTATGTGGTATTTGTCAGATACAGTATGTCTGTCTCCAGCTGGATGGCTGTAATGTGAATCACCATCATCACCTCGGCCATTAGGCTGATCTGGGGTCTAGGATCTGGGCTGGAAGTAATGTGTTGGGAGGTGTGTGTGTGTGTGTGTTTGTGTGTGTTTGTGTGTGTGTGTGTGTGTGTGTGTGAGGTATTGTGAGGTGTGAGTATGTCTCACATCAGGGTAATGGGTTCTACTCTATCACTGGGATCTCTCTGTGTTCTCCTGCTCACAGACCTTTTAAAGTCACAGTCCTGAATCTGTGTTTCAGCCCTGAATCTGTGTTTCAGCCCTGAATCTGTGTTTCAGCCCTGAATCTGTGTTTCAGCCCATCCACAGCTTCCGCAAAGCCACTTGGCTGAGTTGGGGCTTGGGTTAAAGTAACCATCTTAATTTCATAGACAGAGCTATTGATGCAAGGCCCATGTGATTGACAGTTCAACATATTTTAAATTAAATTAAATCAACTATTAAAGAGCAGGAAGAAAATCCCAGATTGTAACTTTAACAGCTGCCTAGACCTGAACCCCCTTCCCTTCACAGAGCAGAGGTAGACACTAAACATTCCCCTTCACAGAGCAAAGGTAGACACTCAACACTCAACACCCCCCTTCACAGAGCAGAGGAAGGCCCTCAACACCCAACACTCAACACCCCCCTTCACAGAGCAGAGGTAAGCCCTCAACACTAAACATGAATCATCCCCCTTCACAGAGCAGAGGTAAGCCCCCAACACTAAACACCCCCCTTCACAGACCAGAAGTAGGCCCTCAACACTAAACATCCCCCTTCACAGAGCAGAGGTAGGCCCTCAACACTAACGCAACTAAACATCCCCCTCACAGAGCAGAGGTAGGCCCTCAACACTAAACACCCCCCTTAACAGAGCAGAGGTAGGCCCTCAACACTAAACACCCCCCTTCACAGAGCAGAGGTAGGCCCTCAACACTAAACATGAATCATCTCCCTTCACAGAGCAGAGATAAGCCCTCAACACTAAACATCCCACTCACAGAGCAGAGGTAAGCCATAAACACTAAACCCCCACCCCTTCACAGACCAGAAGTAGGCCCTCAACACTAAACATCCCCCTCACAGAACAGAGGTAAGCCCTCAACACTAAACACCCCGCTCACAGAACAGAGGTAAGCCCTCAACACTAAACCCCCACCCCTTCACAGAGCAGAGGTAAGCCCTCAACACTAAACCCCCACCCCTTCACAGAGCAGAGGTAAGCCCTCAACACTAAACCCCCACCCCTTCACAGAACAGAAAGCCCTCAACACTAAACCCCCACCCCTTCACAGAACAGAGGTAAGCCCTCAACACCTAACCATGAATCATCCCCCTTCAAATAAACCCCTCCCTTTACGTGTTGTTTACCCTCTGCTCCGTGTCCAACCTTTTAACCCAGCCTCTATCCGTCCCCTGATAGGCTCGTTTTAGACATTACTGCTCCTGATTGGATTAAATATCAAATGTGTTGTTAAAGGCTTGGGACACATCCCACTAATGGCACCCTATTCCCTATATAGTGCACTACTACTACAAGACCCGGGTCAAAAGTAGTGTACTATATAGGGAATAGGGAGCCATTTGGGACGCACCCCTTAGCTCAGACGGAGGAGCGGAGTGCCGCGGGGCTGCCAGGGACGTTACTGCTGTTTACAGGTTGTTGTTGTTGTCCTCCCCCCACTGTTGATTGGACTGTTCATGTTGTGACTGTTAATGAGCTACCATATTTAGACGTATTATTTTACACTAATGACTTGGCTTGTTAGGTGCTGTTTTATGTCGTTGGTGTGAAGTTTTGACCCCTAGAACAACAACGTGGTACGTTCCAACCCACAGGCATGTACCATGTACAGCTCTGCCCAGGAGGGGGTTTCAGGAGTCCTGTTTTTCCCTGAATGTTGATATTGATGGGTTCCTGGTGGTGAGACCTGTAGGAGGACTGACTGTCTGACTGGCTGGCTGACTGACTGACTGGCTGACAGACTGGCTGACTGACTGACTGGCTGACTGACTGACTGACTGGCTGACTGGCTGACTGGCTGACTGACTGGCTGACTGACTGACTGGATGGCTGACTGACTGGCTGACTGACTGACTGACTGACTGACTGGCTGACTGGCTGACTGACTGGATGGCTGACTGACTGACTGACTGACTGACTGACTGGCTGACTGACTGGCTGACTGACTGACTGGCTGACTGACTGGATGTCTGACTGACTGGCTGACTGGCTGACTGACTGACTGACTGACTGGCTGGCTGACTGGCTGACTGACTAATGACTGACTGACTGGCTGACTGGCTGACTGGCTGGCTGGCTGGCTGACTGGCTGGCTGACTGACTGGCTGACGGGCACTGTACAGACTAATCCTGTCCACATTGTCTTAAACCCAGTTCAACATACAGACTAATCATGCCCACATTGTCTTAAACCCAGTTCACCATACAGACTAATCATGTCCACATGGTCCTAAACCCAGTTCACCGTACAGGCTAATCATGTCCACATGGTCCTAAACCCAGTTCACCGTACAGGCTAATCATGTCCACATGGTCCTAAACCCAGTTCACCGTACAGGCTAATCATTTCCACATGGTCCTAAACCCAGTTCACCGTACAGGCTAATCATGCCCACATGGTCCTAAACCCAGTTCATCGTACAGGCTAATCATGTCCACATGGTCCTAAACCCAGTTCACCGTACAGGCTAATCATGTCCACATGGTCCTAAACCCAGTTCACCGTACAGGCTAATCATGTCCACATGGTCCTAAACCCAGTTCACCGTACAGGCTAATCATGTCCACATGGTCCTAAACCCAGTTCACCGTACAGGCTAATCATTTCCACATGGTCCTAAACCCAGTTCACCGTACAGGCTAATCATGCCCACATGGTCCTAAACCCAGTTCACCGTACAGGCTAATCATGTCCACATGGTCCTAAACCCAGTTCACCGTACAGGCTAATCATGTCCACATGGTCCTAAACCCAGTTCACCGTACAGACTAATCCTGTCCACATTGTCCTGAACCCAGTTCACCGTACAGGCTAATCATGTCCACATTGTCCTAAACCCAGTTCACCGTACAGACTAATCATGTCCACATGGTCCTAGACCCAGTTCACCATACAGACTAATCATGTCCACATTGTCCTAAACCCAGTTCACCGTACAGACTAATCATGTCCACATGGTCCTAAACCCAGTTCACCATACAGACTAATCATGTCCACATTGTCCTAAACCCAGTTCACCATACAGACTAATCATGTCCACATGGTCCTAAACCCAGTTCACCATACAGACTAATCATGTCCACATTGTTCTAAACCCAGTTCACTGTACAGACTAATCCTGTCCACATTGTTCTAAACCCAGTTCACCATACAGACTAATCATGTCCACATGGTCCTAAACCCAGTTCACCATACAGACTAATCCTGTCCACATGGTCCTAAACCCAATTCACCGTACAGACTAATCCTGTCCACATGGTCCTAAACCCAGTTCACTGTACAGACTAATCATGTCCACATTGTCCTAAACCCAGTTCACTGTACAGACTAATCATGTCCACATTGTCCTAAACCCAGTTCACTGTACAGACTAATCATGCCCACATTGTCCTAAACCCAGTTCACTGTACAGACTAATCCTGTCCACATGGTCCTAAACCCAGTTCACTGTACAGACTAATCCTGTCCACATGGTCCTAAACCCAGTTCACCGTACAGACTAATCATGTCCACATTGTCCTAAACCCAGATTCACATTCTACTGCTGTATTTGAAGGTTACTACCTCTGTACTGTATATGAACATAATGTTTGAAATAGAACTGCTGAGCATTTTGAGATGAATATTCATGAGTCCTGATGTCAGAACTCATCAGATGCTGAGATAACAGTATGGTGAACTGGGGTTGAACTGGGGGTGAACCTCAAATTCTCAAATATAAACTCAATAGAATAGGTCAATTTTAGATCAATTTGAAGGACATTGAAATAATAAAATCTTTATCTTTGAAGGCAAAAAATTACATAATCGTTTGCTCTCTATCTCTCTCTCTCTTGCCCCCACCCTTCCTCCTCAACCCTCCACCCTCTATAAAGGGGCTGTTGTTAGTTAATTAAAGAACCACAATGCCAACAGACTAAAGAGGATGGCTGAGTTCCATCTACATGCCACTGAGAAGAGTTGGACCATGGAGCCAAGTTCTTCACTGAGGTTGTCAGAAGAGTTGGACCTTGGAGTCAGGTGCTTCACTAAGGTTCTCAGAAGAGTTGAACCTTGGAGCCAGGTGCTTCACTAAGGTTCTCAGAAGAGTTGAACCTTGGAGCCAGGTGCTTCACTAAGGTTCTCAGAAGAGTTGGACCATGGAGCCAAGTTCTTCACTGAGGTTGTCAGAAGAGTTGGACCATGGAGCCAAGTTCTTCACTGAGGTTGTCAGAAGAGTTGGACCATGGAGCCAAGTTCTTCACTGAGGTTGTCAGAAGAGTTGGACCATGGAGCCAAGTTCTTCACTGAGGTTGTCAGAAGAGTTGGACCATGGAGCCAAGTTCTTCACTGAG
>NW_027258072.1:5000-57500 GCF_045791955.1 Oncorhynchus clarkii lewisi | reverse complement strand
CTGCTGAAACACCTGGTTGTACATAACAATACAGTATATTCCACTAACAGTATTTCATTGATACACTGTAAACTGATGAATTCCAAGCAGAGAGACAGACAATACCGTATCAGTTGACATGTCATGTAGAAAAGGGTCACGTTGTAAATTGACTGAGAACACGTTCTCATTTGCGGAAACGACCTGGTGAATAGTTATCGGGGAGAGGCGGGGGATGAATGAGCCAATTGTAAACGGGGGATTATTAGGTGACCGTGATGGTTTGAGGGCCAGATTGGGAATTCAGGCAGGACACCGGGGTTAACACCCCTACTCTTACGATAAGTGCCATGGGATCTTTAATGACCTCAGAGAGTCAGGACACCCGTTTAACGTCCCATCCGAAAGACGGCACTCTACACACTAACATCTGAAAAATGTACCAAAGTGATTGAACAAAACCGTCGTGTATTTAATGTGAAAGGAAAGGAGGCCTGCTGCTACCAACCAAGGGGCATGAACTGAGGAGCAAACTGAAGCAGAGGGGAAATTCAGCAGCTCTTGGAAGGACAATGGAATTAAATAAATTAAGCTCCTTTATTTGTTAAACGTAGAACCAACGCGTTTCAGCTGTCGGCCTTCTACAAGGTGTTCAGACGTCTTTATTAACGTCACCATATCTGGTTCTATTTGATGTTTATGGTCAAATAAATACCTTGTTCTGTTCAGTGGTGTAGTGGATGGTAGACGCTGATAAAAGCCGTATACTCACTTATTGTTCAGTGGTGTAGTGGATGGTTGGTAGACGCTGATAAAAGCCGTATACTCACTTATTGTTCAGTGGGCATTGCGTATATATACTCACTTCTTAATCACCACTGATGTGTATCAAAGTAGTGTAGTGGAGGTATATGCTGTATCAAAGTAGGGTAGTGGAGGTATATGCTGTATCAAAGTAGTGTAGTGGAGGTATATGCTGTATCAAAGTAGGGTAGTGGAGGTATATGCTGTATCAAAGTAGGGTAGTGGAGGTATATGCTGTATCAAAGTAGGGTAGTGGAGGTATATGCTGTATCAAAGTAGGGTAGTGGAGGTATATGCTGTATCAAAGTAGGGTAGTGGAGGTATATGCTGTATCAAAGTAGGGTAGTGGAGGTATATGCTGTATCAAAGTAGGGTAGTGGAGGTATATGCTGTATCAAAGTAGGGTAGTGGAGGTATATGCTGTATCAAAGTAGTGTAGTGGAGGTATATGCTGTATCAAAGTAGTGTAGTGGAGGTATATGCTGTATCAAAGTAGGGTAGTGGAGGTATATGCTGTATCAAAGTAGGGTAGTGGAGGTATATGCTGTATCAAAGTAGGGTAGTGGAGGTATATGCTGTATCAAAGTAGGGTAGTGGAGGTATATGCTGTATCAAAGTAGGGTAGTGGAGGTATATGCTGTATCAAAGTAGGGTAGTGGAGGTATATGCTGTATCAAAGTAGGGTAGTGGAGGTATATGCTGTATCAAAGTAGGGTAGTGGAGGTATATGCTGTATCAAAGTAGGGTAGTGGAGGTATATGCTGTATCAAAGTAGGGTAGTGGAGGTATATGCTGTATCAAAGTAGGGTAGTGGAGGTATATGCTGTATCAAAGTAGGGTAGTGGAGGTATATGCTGTATCAAAGTAGGGTAGTGGAGGTATATGCTGTATCAAAGTAGGGTAGTGGAGGTATATGCTGTATCAAAGTAGTGTAGTGGAGGTATATGCTGTATCAAAGTAGTGTAGTGGAGGTATATGCTGTATCAAAGTAGGGTAGTGGAGGTATATGCTGTATCAAAGTAGGGTAGTGGAGGTATATGCTGTATCAAAGTAGGGTAGTGGAGGTATATGCTGTATCAAAGTAGGGTAGTGGAGGTATATGCTGTATCAAAGTAGGGTAGTGGAGGTATATGCTGTATCAAAGTAGGGTAGTGGAGGTATATGCTGTATCAAAGTAGGGTAGTGGAGGTATATGCTGTATCAAAGTAGGGTAGTGGAGGTATATGCTGTATCAAAGTAGGGTAGTGGAGGTATATGCTGTATCAAAGTAGGGTAGTGGAGGTATATGCTGTATCAAAGTAGGGTAGTGGAGGTATATGCTGTATCAAAGTAGGGTAGTGGAGGTATATGCTGTATCAAAGTAGGGTAGTGGATGTATATGCTGTATCAAAGTAGGGTAGTGGATGTATATGCTGTATCAATTAATAAGGCTGATGGAACAGATCGGAATGTTTCGCTTAAAATGATGATAAGCTATTTTTTTATTCACATTTTACGTGCAGCAATGTGCACACGGCGGTAGGAATACTCGTGAATGTTCCACAATGGAATTTGCGCGAAAAACACAATTCTACAATGCAAGTGGTTTCATGGATAGAGATGGAAATATCCGTTAGAAATAGGGCGAATATGCAACAAACTATTATGGGATGCTAATATGATTAGGATAATGCCTTTGGCTGCTTGACGATGAAAGAAAGTCGAAAGAAAACCAATAAAAGAAGAGAACGCATAATGAGTAGGTTTTTATACAATAACTGCCTCAACGTTTCTGTGGTGGGATTTTGGCTATAGGCTACTTTGAAGCTACGTAAGATATGTCTCATAATATGAAGTAAAACGTCCACGTTTCAAACCATTTAAGGAACAGGAAAAATATAACAATGCAAACGATAGACCTAACCGTCTTCTGGTAGATGGAAAGGCCTTCACAAAAAAGCTTCTCTATTGAACGTTAACTTGCCTATGCCTACCTGCCAGAATGATATCATGATTATTTGAGTCAATACAGTGGTTATTTCATTTCCAAACTCCATCTCGTGTGCTACAGAAACACTTCTAGTCAAACAATAGGGCTAGGTTGGGTTGGCCTGACTGTGAACACAGTACAGGTTGGGTTGGCCTGACTGTGAACACAGTACAGGTTGGGTTGGTCTGACTGTGAACACAGTACATCTTGGGTTGGCCTGACTGTGAACACAGTACAGGTTGGGTTGGCCTGACTGTGAACACAGTACAGGTTGGCCTGACTGTGATCATAGTACAGCCTGGGTTGGCCTGACCGTGAACACAGTACACCTTGGGTTGGCCTGACTGTGAACACAGTACAGGTTGGCCTGACTGTGAACACAGTACAGGTTGGCCTGACTGTGAGCACAGTACAGCCTGGGTTGGCCTGACCGTGAACACAGTACACCTTGGGTTGGCCTGACTGTGAACACAGTACAGGTTGGCCTAACTGTGAACACAGTACAGGTTGGCCTGACTGTGAAAGACCAATATGAGATTCATCATTTCAGATCATTCAGAGTGTATGTCACTGCTTCTCGTATAATAATTCCCTTCGCCGGGCTGTTTGGAAAAATGTTGGCATAACAAGTATATACCCACTTCTCCAGGCACCAGTACACCACGGGTTCTGTTGAATTATGGACTACAGTACGCTCCGGTCTCCCAGAATAGTCCTCCTATTGCATGACTTTAACATTGCATCAGACAATGTACCAACCCAGAACCTCATGGAGGTTGCTCTTATGGAAGCTGTGTTCTTATGGATGCTGTGTTCTTATGGAAGCTGTGTTCTTATGGAAGCTGTGTTCTTATGGAAGCTGTGTTCTTATGGAAGCTGTGTTCTTATGGAAGCTGTGTTCTTATGGAAGCTGTGTTCTTCTGGAAGCTGTGTTCTTATGGAAGCTTGTTCTTATGGAAGCTTGTTCTTATGGAAGCTGTGTTCTTATGGAAGCTGTGTTCTTATGGAAGCTGTGTTCTTATGGATGCTGTGTTCTTATGGAAGCTGTGTTCTTATGGAAGCTGTGTTCTTATGGATGCTGTGTTCTTATGGAAGCTGTGTTCTTCTGGAAGCTGTGTTCTTATGGAAGCTTGTTCTTATGGAAGCTGTGTTCTTCTGGAAGCTGTGTTCTTATGGAAGCTGTGTTCTTATGGAAGCTTGTTCTTATGGAAGCTGTGTTCTTATGGAAGCTGTGTTCTTATGGAAGCTGTGTTCTTATGGAAGCTGTGTTCTTATGGAAGCTTGTTCTTATGGAAGCTGTGTTCTTATGGAAGCTGTGTTCTTATGGAAGCTGTGTTCTTATGGAAGCTTGTTCTTATGGAAGCTGTGTTCTTATGGAAGCTGTGTTCTTATGGAAGCTGTGTTCTTATGGAAGCTTGTTCTTATGGAAGCTGTGTTCTTATGGAAGCTGTGTTCTTATGGAAGCTTGTTCTTATGGAAGCTTTGTTCTTATGGAAGCTTGTTCTTATGGAAGCTGTGTTCTTATGGAAGCTGTGTTCTTATGGAAGCTGTGTTCTTATGGAAGCTGTGTTCTTATGGAAGCTGTGTTCTTATGGAAGCTTGTTCTTATGGAAGCTGTGTTCTTATGGAAGCTTGTTCTTATGGAAGCTGTGTTCTTATGGAAGCTGTGTTCTTATGGAAGCTGTGTTCTTATGGAAGCTTGTTCTTATGGAAGCTGTGTTCTTCTGGAAGCTGTGTTCTTATGGAAGCTGTGTTCTTATGGAAGCTGTGTTCTTATGGAAGCTGTGTTCTTATGGAAGCTGTGTTGGTGTCATTACAGTCGAAACCCATTGTTTACACCACATGCATTGTAACCAGTGTGTCTGTGGTTTATACAGAGCATTCAGAAAGTATTCAGACCCATTCATTTTTTGTTCTAAATTGATTATTATTATGATTTATTTTTTTAATCTCATCAATCTACGCACAATACCCAATAATGACAAAGCAAAAACAGGTTTTTAGAAATGTTTGTAAAAATATATATTTATTTTTTCTTTCATTTCTTATTTACATAAGTATTCAGACCCTTTGCTATGAGACACAATAGGAGGAGATGGGAGACGACCAAGAGTCACTCCGACAGAGCTCCAGAGTACCTCTGTGGAGATGGGAGAACCTTCCAGAAGGACTTTGTTCTTATAGAAGCTCTGTCGAGGTTGTGTTTACGATGTTCAACGGTTTGTTCCTATAGAAACTCTCTTCTGATGGTCTGAGAACAGTTTATATTTGTTATGAAACCTCTGATGTTTAACTGTTTGTTCCTATAGAAGCTCTGTCAGAGTTTTGTGTTTACGATGTTTAACTGTTTGTTCCTATAGAAGCTCTGTCAGAGTTTTGTGTTTACGATGTTCAACTGTTTGTTCCTATAGAAGCTCTGTCAGAGTTTTGTGTTTACGATGTTCAACTGTTTGTTCCTATAGAAGCTCTGTCAGAGTTTTGTGTTTACGATGTTCAACTGTTTGTTCCTATAGAAGCTCTGTCCTGTTGGTGGGTTGGTAGCTCTGTTAGCAGGATGTGTTTATGTTTCACTGAATTCCCCACTAATCCTATCTGTACTGCTACACACTGTTCTCCTTCTCTGGCATCAGCCTGGCTCCTGCGTGTGTGTGTGTGCGAGTGCGTGTGCAGGTGCTGGTGTGTTTGTTTCACACACTGGGAGAGAGGAGATTGTTTATATAACAGTGTGATGCTGCAGTATACAGTAGCTATGTAGGGTAATAACAGTAAAGGACAGGAGACCCACAACACAGCCCTGTGGTACCCCTGACATATGGAGACACACAACACAGCCCTGTGGTACCCCTGACATATGGAGACCCACAACACAGCCCTGTGGTACCCCTGACATATGGAGACCCACAACACAGCCCTGTGGTACCCCTGACATATGGAGACCCACAACACAGCCCTGTGGTACCCCTGACATATGGAGACCCACAACACAGCCATGTGGTACCCCTGACATATGGAGACCCACAACACAGCCATGTGGTACCCCTGACATATGGAGACCCACAACACAGCCCTGTGGTACCCCTGACATATGGAGACCCACAACACAGCCCTGTGGTACCCCTGACATATGGAGACCCACAACACAGCCCTGTGGTACCCCTCACATATGGAGACCCACAACACAGCCCTGTGGTACCCCTGACATATGGAGACCCACAACACAGCCCTGTGGTACCCCTGACATATGGAGACCCACAACACAGCCCTGTGGTACCCCTGACATATGGAGACCCACAACACAGCCCTGTGGTACCCCTGACATATGGAGACCCACAACACAGCCCTGTGGTACCCCTGACATATGGAGACCCACAACACAGCCCTGTGGTACCCCTGACATATGGAGACCAGTGGTGGAAACAGTACCCAACAATCATACTTGATTATAAGGAAAGATAGCCTAATAGAAAATTACTCAAGTAAAAGTCACCCAGTAAAATTCTACCTGAGTAAAAGTATAAAAGTATGTGGTTTAAAATATACTTAAGTATCAAAAGTAAAAGTATAAATAATTTAAAATTTCTCATATTAACCAAACAAGATGGCACCATTTTCTTGTTCTTTTTAATTTACAGAAAGCCACGGGCACACTCCAACATTCAGACATAATTTTCAAATGAAGCATGTGAGTTTAGAGAGTCCACCAGATCAGAGGCAGTAGGGATGACCAGGGATGTTCTCTGTTTAGAGAGTCCTTCAGATCAGAGGCAGTAGGGTTGACCAGGGATGTTCTCTGTTTAGTGAGTCTGCCAGATCAGAGGCAGTAGGGATGACCAGGGATGTTCTCTGTTTAGTGAGTCCTCCAGATCAGAGGCAGTAGGGATGACCAGGTATGTTCTCTGTTTAGTGAGTCCACCAGATCAGAGGCAGTAGGGATGACCAGGGATGTTCTCTGTTTAGAGAGTCCTCCAGATCAGAGGCAGTAGGGATGACCAGGGAGGTTCTCTGTTTAGAGAGTCCACCAGATCAGAGGCAGTAGGGATGACCAGGGATGTTCTCTGTTTAGAGAGTCCTCCAGATCAGAGGCAGTAGGGATGACCAGGGATGTTCTCTGTTTAGAGAGTCCTCCAGATCAGAGGCAGTAGGGATGACCAGGGATGTTCTCTGTTTAGAGAGTCCTCCAGATCAGAGGCAGTAGGGATGACCAGGGAGGTTCTCTGTTTAGAGAGTCCACCAGATCAGAGGCAGTAGGGATGACCAGGGATGTTCTCTGTTTAGAGAGTCCTCCAGATCAGAGGCAGTAGAGATGACCAGGGATGTTCTCTGTTTAGAGAGTCCTCCAGATCAGAGGCAATAGGGATGACCAGGGATGTTCTCTGTTTAGAGAGTCCTCCAGATCAGAGGCAGTAGAGATGACCAGGGATGTTCTCTGTTTAGAGAGTCCTCCAGATCAGAGGCAGTAGGGATGACCAGGGATGTTCTCTATTTAGTGAGTCCTCCAGATCAGAGGTAGTAGAGATGACCAGGGAGGTTCTCTGTTTAGAGAGTCCTCCAGATCAGAGGCAGTAGGGATGACCAGGGAGGTTGTGTTGATAAGTGTGTGAATTGAACTATTTTCCTGTCCTGCTAAGCATTCAGAATGTAACAAGTACTTTAGGTGTCAAGGAAAATTCTCACAGACAGACAGACAGACAGACAGACAGACAGACAGACAGACAGACAGACTCCCTCATGCAGCTGTAGAATTCCACTGGGTCTGTACGCCTGCTGGAGCTAACAGAAGGAATATAAATGGCACTGGAGTCTGCTTTCCAGATTGCACACCAGGTCCCATAGGGCTCTGTTCCCTACCTAGTGCACTACTTTTGACCAGGACCTATAGGGCTCTGTTCCCTACCTAGTGCACTACTTTTGACCAGGACCTATAGGGCTCTGTTCCCTACCTAGTGCACTAATTTTAGACCAGCTATCAGACCACTGTAGCAGCAAACAGCCTCTCTTTATCCCCAACCTCTGGCCGTGACCGTAGACCCTGGCCGTGGCCCAACCTCTGGCCGTGACCCAACCCCTGGCCGTGACTCAACCCCTGTCCGTGACCCAACCCCTGGCCGTGACCCAACCCCTGGCCGTGACCCAACCCCTGGCCGTGACCCTGGCCGTGACCCAACCCCTGGCCGTGACCCTGGCCGTGACCAACCCTTGGCCATGACCCTGGTCGTGACCCAACCCCTGGCCGTGACCCTGTCCGTGACCCAACCCCTGGCCGTGACCCTGGCCGTGACCCAACCCCTGGCCGTGACCAACCTCTGGCCGTGACCCAACCCCTGGCCGTGACCCAACCTCTGGTCATAGACCCTGGCTGTGACCCCACTCTCCAAGGGACAGTTGGGATATGCAAAAAAAAAGATTTTCCAATTCACACATGCAAATGAATACACACTTGTACAAGACAAATGCAAGCACCCACCAAATGATTATTATTAATGTGAAATAATTAAATAAAGCTTAAATAAAACATTTAAAAAATAATATTATTATAATTTAATATTAACCAAGTTCCTGGTTGTAAGTGTGGACAGAGCTAAAGGCAATCATAATCTGAGTGAGTAATATTCAAATGTGAATGTCTGTCACGGATTGTAATTATCCAAATTAGCCTGCTATAATAAGCAAGAGGACTGAAGAGCCTGTATATTACGGAGGGATTCCCAGATTGCCTGTTGTGATGGTTGGCATCGTAAAGAGGAAGAGTTCTGCTGATCTCAAATCAGAATATCGCCCAAAGTTTTCACATTTCATTATTTGATTCTTCATTGAGAGTGAATCCAATTCAACTGATTTCTAATGTTGTGAGAGTGAATCCAATTCAACTGATTTCTAATGTTGTGAGAGTGAATCCAATTCAACTGATTTCTAATGTTGTGAGAGCCACTGATGATTTCATACAGAGTGGATAGTTGTATGCCGCTGCTCTGAGTCGGTTGTACCACTCTTCTGAAGTAGCTCTCGACACACACTCTACTGTACCTGACTGAGGCTGCTGCTATTCTGAGACGACACATGAATAACATTCCCTGACATCGTTATGATCCTTAAAAATGGTTCAGACAAAACATGATAATCAAAGACAGTCAGTGGTCAGCTGTGGACAATGGAAAGAGATTATCATGGTGGTTGTTGTTGGAAGCAGAGAGCACATTGTAGACTTCTAAAGGAGACGCAAGGAGAAGACCACGGAATGGGAGAGAAAGAGAGGAGAGGGAGACAGAGTGGAGAGGAGAGGGAGGCAGAGCGAAGAGGAGAGGGAGGCAGAGCGAAGAGGAGCACAAACCGTTTCACAGTAAAGATGAACTGTTTCGTAACACAAACCGCTTCACAGTAAAGATGTTTCAACACGACGAGCAGAAAACACACCTCAATGAATCAATGTCCACATCCTTTATTCCTGAATGAATCAATGTCCACATCCTTTATTCCTGAATGAATCAATGTCCACATCCTTTATTCCTGAATGGACTCTTTCATTCACTTGTCCTCCAGCTACTGGACTCTGTGACGTTTTCCAGCTGACGCCACACAAACTACCAACACCGAGGAAAACAAGGCCTCTTGAATAGATTTAGATCCCTTTTGAAACCCTTACTTCAGTGTGTAATACAGCAGTGTGTGTGTGTGTGTGTTTGTCTGTGTGTGTGGGTGTGTGTGTGTTTGTCTGTGTGTGTGTGAGTGTGTGTGAGTGTGTGTGTGTGTCTGTGTGTGTGTGTGTGTGTGTTTGTGTGTGAGTGTGTGTGTGTGTGTGTGAGTGTGTGTGTGTGTGTGTGTGTTTGTCTGTGTGTGTGTGAGTGTGTGTGTTTGTGTGTGTGTGTGTGACTCATCTTCCAGTCATGGCTGTAATGTGCTGTAGTATCCATTGGAGCAGGAGGGTAACAGGACAGAAGGTAAGGTCATTGAACTACATACTGGCAGTGAGTACAGAGAGTACCGCTGCCTGAAGAGGATTTGTTTAGGGGTTGATTCTTCAACTCAAACCTGTTGTTTTTAGGCTGAGGGAGGAGGGAGGTAGGGGGTATGGAGTGAGAAAGAGTGAGAGAGAGAGGGAGAGGGAGGTGGGGGTTTGGAGTGAGAGAGAGAGAGAGAGGAGGGAGGTGGGGGTTTGGAGTGAGAGAGAGAGAGAGAGAGAGAGAGAGAGAGAGAGAGAGAGAGAGTGAGGGAGGTGGGGGTTTGGAGTGAGAAAGAGATATAGAGAGAGAGGGACAAGAGGGAGTTGGGGGTTTGGAGGGGGAGAGAGAGGGAGAGGAGGGAGTTGGGTGTTTGGAGGGGGAGAGAGAGGGAGAGGAGGGAGTTTGGAGGAGGGGAGAGAGAGAGAGAGAGAGAGAGAGAGAGAGAGAGAGTAGAGAGGTGGGGGTTTGGAGTGAGAGAGAGAGAGAGAGAGAGAGAGTAGAGAGGTGGGGGTTTGGAGTGAGAGAGAGAGAGAGAGAGAGAGAGAGAGAGAGAGAGAGAGAGAGAGAGAGAGAGAGAGAGAGAGGTGGGGGTTTGGAGGGAGCTGCCTAAATCACAGTGAGTCTTGTTGTTAGTCATATCATGCGTCATTGCATGTTGTCTGTTTTCTGACAGAATGTCAGTGACTTCACTAGCCTTTGGTAGATACACACACACCACAGGAGGCTGGTGGCACCTTAATTGAGGAGGACGGGCTCGTAGTAATGACTGGAGTGGAATCAGTGGAATGGTATCAAATACATCAAACACATGGTTTCCATGGTTTCCTGGTGTTTGATGCCGTTCCATTTGCTCCATTCCAGACATTATTAGGAGCCGTCCTCCCATCAGCAGCCTCCTGTGACAAACACACACTCATCAGAGGTGAGGAGGAAAGGAGACGATAAGAGAAGAAACAGAGGAGAGGGGTCAATGTCTCCTCTCACTACTGTGTACACACACCTTTACACACACACACACACACACACCGCCTAGAGGCCAATCGAGGCCCCGCCCCGGCTCACAGAGCCCACAAACACCGTGCCATCAGCACACGCTACTGACGCAGGTTGTCATGTTGTTTTTCAACCCCACTAAGAGTGGCCACTCATGGAAACCGTAGAGAGTCACAGCCCCGCGTTCATTAAAACACGCAAGAGTCACATGGCTCAGACAGAGAGATATGAATCTGGAATGAAACTGTGTGGACTCGAGCCTGTCAGTCTACTGTAGCTAAAACACTGTGACTATGATGATTCATCCCATGATGATTTATTGAATGTGTCTGTCATTATTTATGGGGCGGCAGGTAGCCTAGTGGTTAGAGTGTAGGGGCGGCAGGTAGCCTAGTGGTTAGAGTGTAGGGGCGGCAGGTAGCCTAGTGGTTAGAGTGTAGGGCCTGTAACCGGTAGATTGAATCCCCGAGCTGACAAGGTAAACATCTGTCGTTCTGCCCCTGAACAAGGCAGTTAACACACTGTTCCCTGGTAGGCCGTCATTGAAAATAAGAATTTGTTCTTAACTGACTTGCCTTGTTAAATAAATTCTTATGGCCATAGTTCCCAGTCATAGTTCCCATAGTTCCCAGTCCATTGGTGCAGATCAGAGGAGAGTGTCGTACTGTATTCGCAAGGGGACTCGGAGTAGGAGTGCTGATCTAGAAGCAGGTCAAACAGTTGTCCAGAACAGCTGGGGCTTTCATGCATGGTTCAGTGTTGCTTGCCTCAAAGCGAGCATAGAAGGCATCTGGCAGGCTTGTGTTACTGGAAAGCTCTCAGCTGAGTTTCCTTTTGTAATCCGTGACATCTGACGAGTGTCAGCGCCGGTGTAGTAGGATTCGATCTCAGTCCTGTATTGACGCTATGCCTGTTTGACGGTTCGGTGGAGGGCAGAGCGGGATTTCTTATAAGCATCCAGATTAGTGTTCCTCCCCGTGAAAGCGGCAGCTCTAGCCTTTAGCACAGTGCGGATGTTGCCTGTAATCCACGGCTTCTGGTTGGGATATGTACGTACGGCCCTGGGGGGACGACGTCGTCAATGTTCTTATTAATGAAGCCGGTGACTGATGTGGTGTAGTCCTCCACACCATCGGATGAATCCCGGAACATATTCCAGTCCGGGCTAATGAAACAGTCCTTTAGCTTAGCATCCGCTTCATGGGACCACTTCCGTATTCAGGGTGTCACTGGTACTTCCTGTATGAGTTTTGAGGAGGATAGAGTTACGGTCAGATGGAGGGTGAGGGAAAGCGTTGTGTACATCTCTCTGAGTAAACGTGGAGTTTTTCCTCTGGTTGAAACATGTGAAATGCTGGTAGAAATGAGGTAAAACGGGTTTCAGTTTCACTGCATTAAAATCACCGACCACAACAAGCTCCGCCTCTGGATGACCATGTCCTTGTTTGCTTATGACCCTCTTACAGCTCGTTGAGTGTGGTCTTAGTGCCCAGCGTCGGTTTTATGGTAGTAAATAGACAGCTTCGAACAACATAGATGAAAACTCTCTAGTATGGTCTACAGCTTTATCATGAGGTATTCTAAACTCAGATAAACAGAACTAAGAGACGTACGTAGTAGTGTTAGAGATCGTGCACCAGTCTTTGTTGACAGAGAGACACCCCACACGCCCACACGGATCTTACCAGGGGAGAGAAAGATGATTCACGTTGAGTCATGTTGATTCATGATCTTCTACTGCTTTTTCTTTGACGTCAAATGTATCAGATATACAAAGATAGTTTATACATAAATAGTATATATACAGAGCTAGTAAAAATAGAGAGATAGTTTATACATAAATAGTATATATACAGAGATAGTATATACATAGATTGTATATATAACATCTCTCTAGATACACTGAGGTAGTATATATACGGAGATAGTATATATACGGAGATAGTATATATACGGAGATAGTATATATATATACGGAGATAGTATATATATACAGAGATAGTATATATATACAGAGATAGTATATATACAGAGATCATATATATACAGAGATAGTATACAGTGGGGCAAAAAAGTATTTAGTCAGCCACCAATTGTACAAGTTCTCCCACTTAAAAAAGATGAGAGAGGCCTGTGGTTCATCATAGGTACACTTCAACTATGACAGACAAAATGAGAAGAAAAAAAATCCAGAGAGTCACATTGTAGGATTTTTTATTTATTTATTTATTTATTTATTTTATTTTATTATTTTACCCCTTTTTCTCCCCAATTTCGTGGTATCCAATTGTTGTAGTAGTTACTATCTTGTCTCATCGCTACGACTCCCGTACGGGCTCAGGAGAGACGAAGGTTGAAAGTCATGCGTCCTCCGATACACAACCCAACCAAGCCGCACTGCTTCTTAACACAGCGCACATCCAACCCGGAAGCCAGCCGCACCAATGCGCCGGAGGAAACACCGTGCACCTGGCCACCTTGGTTAGCGCACACTGCGCCCAGCCCGCCACAGGAGTCGCTGGTGCGCGATGAGACAAGGACACCCCTACCGACCAAGCCCTCCCGGTCGCGGCCGGTTACGACAGAGCCTGGGCGCGAACCCAGGACTCTGATGGCACAGCTGGCGCTGCAGTACAGCGCCCTTACTGGCGCCACCCGGGAGGCCCCATTGTAGGATTTTGAATGAATTTATTTAGACATTAGTAGGAGAGTAGTTAGATGATAATGGAGTTTTTCTTGATCAAATGGTCTATATTCTACTAATGTCTAGTCTGAACACATCATTTACGATCTAGCATGGCCACCCTGTGTGCGTGCGTGTGAAGTGCTACCTTGTCACAGCCTATACTGAGGAGACAGTGTTTTCCAGCAGTCCCACTCATTGCCGTAACCAGGGTTTGACTTGTAGTGAGGTCCAGAATGGATTGCTAATTGTATTGCTAATAGGCTATGTGTTTGTAAATGGATTGAGGTGAATGGATTTACAGTAACCATGGTGATAATGGCTGGGGTCATTTTGATTGTTTTTGCTGTTCAACAAATAGCATTTAAGTGTTTTTATTGTATAAAAATAAAGTAAATGAGAGTGAACTTTCTAAACATTTACTGGGCGGTGTGGGGGGGGGGCTGTCTGTCTCAGTAGTCCTCTCCGTCTGTCTCAGTCAGTCTGTCTCAGTCAGTCTGTGTCAGTAGTCCTCTCCGTCTGTCTCAGTCAGTCTGTCTCAGTCAGTCTGTGTCAGTAGTCCTCTCCGTCTGTCTCAGTCAGTCTGTCTCAGTCAGTCTGTGTCAGTAGTCCTCTCCGTCTGTCTCAGTCAGTCTGTGTCAGTAGTCCTCTCCGTCTGTCTCAGTCAGTCTGTCTCAGTCAGTCTGTCTCAGTAGTCCTCTCCGTCTGTCTCAGTCAGTCTGTCTCAGTAGTCCTCTCCGTCTGTCTCAGTCAGTCTGTCTCAGTAGTCCTCTCCGTCTGTGTCAGTAGTCCTCTCCGTCTGTCTCAGTCAGTCTGTCTCAGTCAGTCTGTGTCAATAGTCCTCTCCGTCTGTCTCAGTCTGTCTGTCTCAGTCTGTCTGTCTCAGTCAGTCTCAGTAGTCCTCTCTGTCTGTCTCAGTCTGTCAGTCTCAGTAGTCCTCTCTGTCAGTCTCAGTCTGTCAGTCTCAGTAGTCCTCTCTGTCAGTCTCAGTCTGTCAGTCTCAGTCTGTCAGTCTCAGTCTGTCTGTCTCAGTCTGTCAGTCTCAGTCTGTCAGTCTCAGTCTGTCTGTCTCAGTCAGTCTGTCTCAGTCTGTCAGTCTCAGTCTGTCAGTCTCAGTCTGTCTGTCTCAGTCAGTCTGTCTCAGTCAGTCTGTCTCTGTCAGTCTGTCTCAGTCTGTCTGTCTCAGTCAGTCTGTCTCAGTCAGTCTGTCTCAGTCAGTCTGTCTCAGTCAGTCTGTCTCAGTCTGTCAGTCTCAGTCTGTCTGTCTCAGTCAGTCTGTCTCAGTCAGTCTGTCTCAGTCAGTCTGTCTCAGTCTGTCAGTCTCAGTCTGTCTGTCTCAGTCAGTCTGTCTCAGTCAGTCTGTCTCAGTCAGTCAGTCTGTCTCAGTAAGTCTGTCTCAGTAGTCCTCTCTGTAAAGTAAAGTTATTATGAGAACTTAGTGTCATATTTTTTCTCCTGCTGAGTTAGGCTCCATTTAACATTGGCTTTACTTCCTCATTTTAGCAGGCAGAGCCCTTCAATGTTATTGCAACAGAAGTGTCTGCCGGCAGCAAGCCACCTGTCTGACTGACATATCTATAAGCGACTATTTACCAGTTGTGCACTCATTCTCAGAAAGACCGTTCCTGTTTGTTTTGGGGGATGACTGTAGACAGGACAGGAGTCGCGGAACAGTTTTAAAATAGCCTTTTGCCCAGATTCTCTCAAACACAGTGAACAGCGTCTCTATTGCCTACTTGAGACGACTCCGAGCTGGGGCAGTTCGTTTCACGTCTCAGGCCCAACTGGTCAGGGTTCCACTCATTCACTAAGAGACAAGAGAACACATACCACTGGTCAGGGTTCCACTCATTCACTAAGAGACAGGAGAACACACACCACTGGTCAGGGTTCCACTCATTCACTGAGAGACAGGAGAACACACACCACTGGTCAGGGTTCCACTCATTCACTAAGAGACAGGAGAACACATAACACACCACTGGTCAGGGTTCTACTCATTCACTAAGAGACAGGAGAACATCTACTCATTCACTAAGATACAGGAGAACATAACACACCACTGGTCAGGGTTCCACTCATTCACTAAGAGACAGGAGAACATCTACTCATTCACTAAGAGACAGGAGAACATCTACTCATTCACTAAGAGACAGGAGAACATAACACACCACTGGTCAGGGTTCTACTCATTCACTAAGAGATAGGAGAACATAACACACCACTGGTCAGGGTTCTACTCATTCCCTAAGAGACAAGAGAACACATACCACTTGTCAGGGTTCCACTCATTCACTAAGAGACAGGAGAACATAACACACCACTGGTCAGGGTTCTACTCATTCACTAAGAGACAGGAGAACATAACACACCACTGGTCAGGGTTCTCCTCATTCACCAAAAGACAGGAGAACATCTACTCATTCACTAAGAGACAGGAGAACATCTACTCATTCACTAAGATACAGGAGAACATAACACACCACTGGTCAGGGTTCCACTCAATCACTAAGAGACAGGAGAAAATAACACACCACCGGTCAGGGTTCCACTCATTCACTAAGAGACAGGAGAACATAACACACCACTGGTCAGGGTTCTACTCATTCACTAAGAGACAGGAGAACACACACCACTGGTCAGGGTTCCACTCATTCACTAAGAGACAGAAGAACATAACACACCACTGGTCAGGGTTCTACTCATTCACTAAGAGACAGGAGAACATAACACACCACTGGTCAGGGTTCTACTCATTCACTAAGAGACAGGATAACATAACACACCTCTGGTCAGGGTTCCACTCACTCACTAAGAGACAGGAGAACACATAACACCACTGGTCAGGGTTTTCCTCATTCACTAAGAGACAGGAGAACATCTACACATTCACTAAGAGACAGGAGAACACATAACACACCACTGGTCAGGGTTCTACTCATTCACTGAGACAGGAGAACATAACACACCACCGGTCAGGGTTCCACTCATTCACTAAGAGACAGGAGAAAATAACACACCACTGGTCAGGGTTCTACTCATTCACTAAGAGACAGGAGAACACACACCACTGGTCAGGGTTCCACTCATTCACTAAAAGACAGGAGAACATAACACACCACTGGTCAGGGTTCCACTCATTCACTAAGAGACAGGAGAACATAACACACCACTGGTCAGGGTTCTACTCATTCACTAAGAGACAGGAGAACATAACACACCACTGGTCAGGGTTCTACTCATTCACTAAGAGACATGAGAACACATAACACACCACTGGTCAGGGTTCCACTCATTCACTAAGAGACAAGAGAACACATACCACTGGTCAGGGTTCCACTCATTCACTAAGAGACAGGAGAACACACACCACTGGTCAGGGTTCCACTCATTCACTGAGAGACAGGAGAACACACACCACTGGTCAGGGTTCTACTCATTCACTAAGAGACAGGAGAACATCTACTCATTCACTAAGATACAGGAGAACATAACACACCACTGGTCAGGGTTCCACTCATTCACTAAGAGACAGGAGAACATCTACTCATTCACTAAGAGACAGGAGAACATCTACTCATTCACTAAGAGACAGGAGAACATAACACACCACTGGTCAGGGTTCTACTCATTCACTAAGAGACAGGAGAACATAACACACCACTGGTCAGGGTTCTACTCATTCACTAAGAGATAGGAGAACATAACACACCACTGGTCAGGGTTCTACTCATTCCCTAAGAGACAAGAGAACACATACCACTTGTCAGGGTTCCACTCATTCACTAAGAGACAGGAGAACATAACACACCACTGGTCAGGGTTCTACTCATTCACTAAGAGACAGGAGAACATAACACACCACTGGTCAGGGTTCTCCTCATTCACCAAAAGACAGGAGAACATCTACTCATTCACTAAGAGACAGGAGAACATCTACTCATTCACTAAGATACAGGAGAACATAACACACCACTGGTCAGGGTTCCACTCATTCACTGAGACAGGAGAACATAACACACCACCGGTCAGGGTTCCACTCATTCACTAAGAGACAGGAGAACATAACACACCACTGGTCAGGGTTCTACTCATTCACTAAGAGACAGGAGAACACACACCACTGGTCAGGGTTCCACTCATTCACTAAGAGACAGAAGAACATAACACACCACTGGTCAGGGTTCTACTCATTCACTAAGAGACAGGAGAACATAACACACCACTGGTCAGGGTTCTACTCATTCACTAAGAGACAGGATAACATAACACACCTCTGGTCAGGGTTCCACTCACTCACTAAGAGACAGGAGAACACATAACACCACTGGTCAGGGTTTTCCTCATTCACTAAGAGACAGGAGAACATCTACACATTCACTAAGAGACAGGAGAACACACACCACTGGTCAGGGTTCTACTCTTTCACTAAGAGACAGGAGAACATAACACACCACTGGTCAGGGTTCGACTCATTCACTAAGAGACAGGAGAACATCTACTGATTCACTAAGAGACAGGAGAACATCTACTCATTCACTAAGAGACAGGAGAACATAACACACCACTGGTCAGGGTTCCACTCATTCACTAAGAGACAGGAGAACATAACACACCACTGGTCAGGGTTCTACTCATTCACTAAGAGACATGAGAACATCTACTCATTCACAAAGAGACAGGAGAACATAACACACCACTGGTCAGGGTTCTACTCATTCACTAAGAGACAGGAGAACATCTACTCATTCACTAAGAGACAGGAGAACATAACACACTACTGGTCAGGGTTCTACTCATTCACTAAGAGACAGGAGAACATCTACTCATTCACTAAGAGACAGGAGAACATCTACTGATTCACTAAGAGACAGGAGAACATAACACACCACTGGTCAGGGTTCCACTCATTCACTAAGAGACAGGAGAACACATAACACACCACTGGTCAGGGTTCCACTCATTCACTAAGATACAGGAGAACATAACACACCACTGGTCAGGGTTCCACTCATTCACTAAGAGACAGGAGAACATAACACACCACTGGTCAGGGTTCCACTCATTCACTAAGAGACAGGAGAACATAACACACCACTGGTCAGGGTTCCACTCATTCACTAAGAGACAGGAGAACATCTACTCATTCACAAAGAGAAAGGAGAACATAACACACCACTGGTCAGGGTTCCACTCATTCACTAAGAGACAGGAGAACACATAACACGTAGGTAGTTATGACCATGTCCTCGTAGGTAGTTATGGCCATGTCCTCGTAGGTAGTTATGACCGTGTCCTCGTAGGTAGTTATGGCCATGTCCTCGTAGGTAGTTATGGCCATGTCCTCGTAGGTAGTTATGACCATGTCCTCGTAGGTAGTTATGACCATGTCCTCGTAGGTAGTTATGACCATGTCCTCGTAGGTAGTTATGACCATGTCCTCGTAGGTAGTTATGACCATGTCCTCGTAGGTAGTTATGACCATGTCCTCGTAGGTAGTTATGACCATGTCCTCGTAGGTAGTTATGACCATGTCCTCGTAGGTAGTTATGACCGTGTCCTCGTAGGTAGTTATGACCGTGTCCTCGTAGGTAGTTATGACCGTGTCCTCGTAGGTAGTTATATCCGTGTCCTCGTAGGTAGTTATGACCGTGTCCTTGTAGGTAGTTATGACCATGTCCTCGTAGGTAGTTATGGCCATGTCCTCGTAGGTAGTTATGGCCATGTCCTCGTAGGTAGTTATGACCATGTCCTCGTAGGTAGTTATGGCCATGTCCTTGTAGGTAGTTATGGCCATGTCCTCGTAGGTAGTTATGGCCATGTCCTCGTAGGTAGTTATGACCGTGTCCTCGTAGGTAGTTATGGCCATGTCCTCGTAGGTAGTTATGGCCATGTCCTCGTAGGTAGTTATGACCATGTCCTCGTAGGTAGTTATGGCCGTGTCCTCGTAGGTAGTTATGGCCATGTCCTCGTAGGTAGTTATGACCGTGTCCTCGTAGGTAGTTATGACCATGTCCTCGTAGGTAGTTATAACCATGTCCTCGTAGGTAGTTATGACCGTGTGCTCGTAGGTAGTTATGACCATGTCCTCGTAGGTAGTTATGACCGTGTCCTCGTAGGTAGTTATAACCATGTCCTCGTAGGTAGTTATGACCATGTCCTCGTAGGTAGTTATGACCATGTCCTCGTAGGTAGTTATGACCATGTCCTCGTAGGTAGTTATGGCCATGTCCTCGTAGGTAGTTATGGCCATGGCCCCACTTTTCTCTGGCAACCGTTCACTTAGCTCTGTGATGTGGAACATCAGATTAGGCTGCTCTGCTCTGCTCTGCGTGCGTGCGTGCGTGCGTGTGTGTGTGTGTTTGTGTTTGTGTGTGTGTGTGTGTGTGTGTGTGTGTGTGTGTGTGTGTGTGTGTGTGTGTGTGTGTGTGTGTGTGTGTGTGTGTGTGCGTGCGTGCGTGCGTGTGTGTGTGTGCACGTGAGTGCGTGTGTGTGATGCTCTGATTGCTGTAGTGGCCGGAGATTAGCAGTCTACAACAACGAGTCAGAAAATGTGTAAAGTCAATGATAGATCAGTGGTTCCCAAACTTGTTATAGTCCTGTACCCCTTCAAACATTCACCCTCCAGCTGAGTACTGTACCCTTTCAAACATTCACCCTCCAGGTCAATAATCAATCAATTTTCTCTTTATTTAACCATCTTACATATGAAAACCTTTTTTTGTTCAACGAAAATTGTGAATAACTCACCACGGGTTAATGAGAAGGGTGTGTTGAAAGGATTCACATAACTCTGCAATGTTGGGTTGTTTTGGAGAGAGTCTGAGTGTTTTTCCACACAAAGTCTGTGCCTGTATCTAGTTTTCATGCTGATGAAAATCCATTCTCACATAGGTACGTGATTGGAAAGGGCATCAGTGTCTTAACAGCGTGATTTGCCAAGGCAGGATACTCTGAGCTCCGCCCAATCGAGAAATCTGGCAGTGGCTTCTGATTAAATTCTATTTTTACACAACCGCTTGTTGCAATTTCTTCTCTTGTTCAGATATCGGTAAGTGGACTGGAGGCAGGGCATGAAAGGGATAATGAATCTAGTTGTTTGTGTCATCCGTTTCAGGAAAGTACCTGCGTAATTGCGCACCCAACTCACTCAGGTGCTTCGCTAAATCACATTTGACATTGTCCGTAAGCTTGAGTTCATTTAGCACACAAAAAATCATACAATGATGGAAAGACCTGTGTGTTGTCCTTGTTAATGCAGACAGAGAAGAGCTCCAACTTCTTAATCATAGCCTCAATTTTGTCCCGCACATTGAAAATAGTTGCGGAATCCTAGATTCAGATCATTCAGGTGAGAAAAAACTTCACCCAGATAGGCAGGTTGTGTGAGAAACTCGTCATCATGCAAGCAGTCAGACAAGTGAAAATTATGGTCAGTAAAGAAAACTTTAAGCTCGTCTCTCAATTTAAAAAATGTGTCAATACTTTGCCCCTTGATAACCAGAGCACTTCCGTATGTTATAAAAGCGTTACATGGTCGCTGCCCGTATCATTGCACAGTGCAGAAAATATACAAGTGTTCACTGTTGTGCCCAAAACATCTTTCAAGCTGTCAGGCATTCCCTTGGCAGCAAGAGCCTCTCGGTGGATGCTGCAGTGAACCCAAGTTGTGTCGGAGGCAACTGCTTGCACACATGTTACCAGTCCACTATGTCTCCCTGTAGGGAACAACAGCTTACACACGTTACCACTCCACTATGTCTCCCTGTCATGGCTTTTGAGCCATCAGTACAGATACCAACATATATTGACCACCAAAGTCTTGATGTCACAAAACTGTCCAGTACTTTCAAAATATCCTCTCCTGTTGTCCTGGTTTCCAGCAGTTTGCAGAAGAGGATGTCTTCCTTAATTGACCCCCTATAAACGTAACGGACATATACCAGGAGCTGTGCCAGGCCTGCCACGGCTGTTGACTCATCCAGCTGTAACGCATAGATCATATGCTAGATCATATGATAGAATGTGTAAAGTAAATGATAGATCACATTCTAGATCATATGATAGAATGTGTAAAGTAAATGATAGATCACATTCTATATCATATGATAGAATGTGTAAAGTAAATGATAGATCACATTCTAGATCATATGATAGAATGTGTAAAGTAAATGATAGATCACATTCTATATCATATGATAGAATGTGTAAAGTAAATGATAGATCACATTCTAGATCATATGATAGAATGTGTAAAGTAAATGATAGATCACATTCTAGATCATATGATGGAATGTGTAAAGTAAATGATAGATCACATTCTAGATCATATTCTAGATCATATGACAGAATGTGTAAAGTAAATCATAGATAATATTCTAGATCATATTCTAGATCATAATAGATCATGTTCTAGATCAGAATAGATCATATTCCAAATCATAATAGATCATATTCTAGATAATAGATCATAGTCCAGATTACATTCTAGATCATAATCATAATGTATTAAGAGTAAATATAGTTGTCATCAGGACTAACTTCTGAAGTACACTTCCTCTCTACTAACCACACACACACACACACACACACACACACACACACACACACACACACACACACACACACACACACACACACACACACACACACACACACACGCGCACACACACACACACACACACACACACACACACACATACACACACACACACACTCTTTATCAGTCATATTTGCTGTAGCCAGTCTTTTACATCTACAGTATCTGGAGATCAAGAGGTTTGACACTACAACCAAAGTGTGCTTCCTATATGGCACCCTATTCTCTTTATGGTGCACTACTGTAGACCAGGGCCCATAGTAATACACTACTTTAGACCAGGGCCCATAGTAATACACTACTGTAGACCAGGGCCCATAGTTATAAACTACTGTAGACCAGGGCCCATAGTTATAAACTACTGTAGACCAGGGCCCATAGTAATACACTACTGTAGACCAGGGCCCATAGTTATAAACTACTGTAGACCAGGGCCCATAGTAATACACTACTGTAGACCAGGGCCCATAGTTATAAACTACAGTAGACCAGGGCCCATAGTAATACACTACTGTAGACCAGGGCCCATAGTTATAAACTACTGTAGACCAGGGCCCATAGTAATACACTACTGTAGACCAGGGCCCATAGTTATAAACTACAGTAGACCAGGGCCCATAGTTATAAACTACTGTAGACCAGGGCCCATAGTAATACACTACTGTAGAACAGGGCCCATAGTTATAAACTACTGTAGAACAGGGCCCATAGTTATAAACTACAGTAGACCAGGGCCCATAGTAATATACTACTGTAGACCAGGGCCCATTGTTATAAACTACAGTAGACCAGGGCCCATAGTTATAAACTACTGTACACCAGGGCCCATAGTAATAAACTACTGTAGACCAGGGCCCATAGTTATAAACTACTGTAGACCAGGGCCCATAGTTATAAACTACTGTAGACCAGGGCCCATAGTAATACACTACTGTAGAACAGGGCCCATAGTTATAAACTACTGTAGACCAGGGCCCATAGTTATAAACTACAGTAGACCAGGGCCCATAGTTATAAACTACTGTAGACCAGGGCCCATAGTAATACACTACTGTAGAACAGGGCCCATAGTTATAAACTACTGTAGACCAGGGCCCATAGTAATACACTACTGTAGACCAGTGGCCCATAGTAATACACTACTGTAGACCAGGGCCCATAGTTATAAACTACTGTAGACCAGGGCCCATAGTAATAAACTACTGTAGACCAGGGCCCATAGTAATAAACTACTGTAGACCAGGGCCCATAGTTATAAACTACTGTAGAACAGGGCCCATAGTTATAAACTACTGTACACCAGGGCCCATAGTAATAAACTACTGTAGACCAGGGTCCATAGTAATAAACTACTGTAGACCAGGGCCCATAGTTATAAACTACTGTAGACCAGGGCCCATAGTAATACACTACTGTACACCAGGGCCCATAGTTATAAACTACTGTAGACCAGGCCCCATAGTTATAAACTACTGTAGACCAGGGCCCATAGTTATAAACTACTGTAGACCAGGGCCCATAGTAATACACTACTGTACACCAGGGCCCATAGTTATAAACTACTGTAGACCAGGGACCATAGTTACAAACTACAGTAGACCAGGGCCCATAGTTATAAACTACTGTAGACCAGGCCCCATAGTTATAAACTACTGTAGACCAGGGCCCATAGTTACAAACTACAGTAGACCAGGGCCCATAGTAATAAACTACAGTAGACCAGGGCCCATAGTTATAAACTACTGTAGACCAGGGCCCATAGTAATAAACTACTTACTGTAGACCAGGGCCCATAGTAATAAACTACTGTAGACCAGGGCCCATAGTAATAAACTACTGTAGACCAGGGCCCATAATAATAAACTACTGTAGACCAGGGCCCATAGTAATAAACTACTGTAGACCAGGGCCCATAGTAATAAACTACTGTAGACCAGGGCCCATAGTTATAAACTACTGTAGACCAACAACATGGTCATCACTAGAGGAACAGGGGAGGAACCAATAACAACATGGTCATCACTAGAGGAACAGGAGATGAACCAATAAGAACATGGTCATCACTAGAGGAACAGGAGATGAACCAATAACAACATGGTCATCACTAGAGGAACAGGAGATGAACCAATAACAACATGGTCATCACTAGAGGGACAGGAGATGAACCAATAACAACATGGTCATCACTAGAGGGACAGGAGATTAACCAATAACAACATGGTCATCACTAGAGGAACAGGAGATGAACCAATAACAACATGGTCATCACTAGAGGGACAGGAGATGAATCAATAACAACATGGTCATCACTAGAGGAACAGGAGATGAACCAATAACAACATGGTCATCACTAGAGGGACAGGAGATGAACCAATAACAACATGGTCATCACTAGAGGAACAGGAGATGAACCAATAACAACATGGTCATCACTAGAGGAACAGGAGATGAATCAATAACAACATGGTCATCACTAGAGGAACAGGAGATGAACCAATAACAACATGGTCATCACTAGAGGGACAGGAGATTAACCAATAACAACATGGTCATCACTAGAGGGACAGGAGATTAACCAATAACAGCATGGTCATCACTAGAGGGACAGGAGATGAACCAATAACAGCATGGTCATCACTAGAGGAACAGGAGATGAACCAATAACAACATGGTCATCACTAGAGGAACAGGAGATGAACCAATAACAACATGGTCATCACTAGAGGAACAGGAGATGAATCAATAACAACATGGTCATCACTAGAGGAACAGGAGATGAACCAATAACAACATGGTCATCACTAGAGGGACAGGAGATGAACCAATAACAACATGGTCATCACTAGAGGAACAGGAGATGAACCAATAACAACATGGTCATCACTAGAGGGACAGGAGATGAATCAATAACAACATGGTCATCACTAGAGGAACAGGAGATGAACCAATAACAACATGGTCATCACTAGAGGGACAGGAGATGAACCAATAACAACATGGTCATCACTAGAGGAACAGGAGATGAACCAATAACAACATGGTCATCACTAGAGGAACAGGAGATGAACCAATAACAACATGGTCATCACTAGAGGAACAGGAGATGAACCAATAACAACATGGTCATCACTAGAGGGACAGGAGATGAACCAATAACAACATGGTCATCACTAGAGGAACAGGAGATGAACCAATAACAACATGGTCATCACTAGAGGGACAGGAGATGAACCAATAACAACATGGTCATCACTAGAGGAACAGGAGATGAATCAATAACAACATGGTCATCACTAGAGGAACAGGAGATGAACCAATAACAACATGGTCATCACTAGAGGAACAGGAGATGAACCAATAACAACATGGTCATCACTAGAGGAACAGGAGATGAACCAATAACAACATGGTCATCACTAGAGGAACAGGAGATGAACCAATAACAACATGGTCATCACTAGAGGGACAGGAGATGAACCAATAACAACATGGTCATCAGTAGAGGAACAGGAGATGAACCAATAACAACATGGTCATCAGTAGAGGAACAGGAGATGAACCAATAACAACATGGTCATCACTAGAGGAACAGGAGATGAACCAATAACAACATGGTCATCACTAGAGGAACAGGAGATTAACCAATAACAACATGGTCATCACTAGAGGGACAGGAGATTAACCAATAACAACATGGTCATCACTAGAGGGACAGGAGATTAACCAATAACAACATGGTCATCACTAGAGGAACAGGAGATGAATCAATAACAACATGGTCATCACTAGAGGAACAGGAGATGAACCAATAACAACATGGTCATCACTAGAGGGACAGGAGATGAACCAATAACAACATGGTCATCACTAGAGGGACAGGAGATGAACCAATAACAACATGGTCATCACTAGAGGAACAGGAGATGAACCAATAACAACATGGTCATCACTAGAGGGACAGGAGATGAACCAATAACAACATGGTCATCACTAGAGGAACAGGAGATGAACCAATAACAACATGGTCATCACTAGAGGAACAGGAGATGAACCAATAACAACATGGTCATCACTAGAGGAACAGGAGATGAACCAATAACAACATGGTCATCACTAGAGGAACAGGAGATGAACCAATAACAACATGGTCATCACTAGAGGAACAGGAGATGAACCAATAACAACATGGTCATCACTAGAGGAACAGGAGATGAATCAATAACAACATGGTCATCACTAGAGGAACAGGAGATGAACCAATAACAACATGGTCATCACTAGAGGAACAGGGGAGGAACCAATAACAACATGGTCATCACTAGAGGAACAGGAGATGAACCAATAACAACATGGTCATCACTAGAGGGACAGGAGATGAATCAATAACAACATGGTCATCACTAGAGGAACAGGAGATGAATCAATAACAACATGGTCATCACTAGAGGAACAGGAGATGAACCAATAACAACATGGTCATCACTAGAGGAACAGGAGATGAACCAATAACAACATGGTCATCACTAGAGGGACAGGAGATGAACCAATAACAACATGGTCATCACTAGAGGGACAGGAGATGAACCAATAACAACATGGTCATCACTAGAGGAACAGGAGATGAACCAATAACAACATGGTCATCAGTAGAGGAACAGGAGATGAACCAATAACAACATGGTCATCACTAGAGGAACAGGAGATGAACCAATAACAACATGATCATCACTACAGGGAGAAAAGTAAAGAAGTTGACAAGACAACTCCAGAGAACAACACGATTTTGCTTCTTCCAGGAGCTTTGGAAACCCAGAGGAGTAAAATGTATTGAGCTGTTCTGTTGTCTGTTCAGATCCACGTTATATGGAGGAAGTACAAGGACCCAAAAATACAGTCTCTCTCCCACCACCAACCTCTCCTCCTCCTCTCCTGTGATGTGTAGCCTCTGTTTTACCATAAAGGGCTACTGTAACACTACAGAGCACAGACTACACTTAACGCTGAGTCACACTACACACAACACTTAACGCAGAGTCACACAACACTTAACACAGAGTCACACTACACACAACACTTAACGCTGAGTCACACTACACACAACACTTAACGCTGAGTCACACTACACACAACACTTAACGCTGAGTCACACTACACACAACACTTAACGCTGAGTCACACTACACACTACACTTAACGCTGAGTCACACTACACACAACACAACGCAGAGTCACACAACCCTTAACGCTGAGTCACACAACACTTAACGCTGAGTCACACAACACTTAACGCTGAGTCACACAACACTTAACGCTGAGTCACACAACACTTAACGCTGAGTCACACTACACTTAACGCTGAGTCACACAACACTTAACGCTGAGTCACACAACACTTAACGCTGAGTCACACAACACTTAACGCTGAGTCACACAACACTTAACACAGAGTCACACAACACTTAACGCAGAGTCACACAACACTTAACGCAGAGTCACACTGTCACACAACACTTAACACAGAGTCACACTACACACAACACTTAACGCTGAGTCACACTACACACAACACTTAATGCTGAGTCACACTACACACTACACTTAACGCTGAGTCACACTACACACAACACAACGCAGAGTCACACAACCCTTAACGCTGAGTCACACAACACTTAACGCTGAGTCACACAACACTTAACGCTGAGTCACACAACACTTAACGCTGAGTCACACAACACTTAACGCAGAGTCACACAACACTTAATGCAGAGTCACACTGTCACACACCACTTAACGCAGTCACACTGTCACACAAACACTTAACGCAGTCACACTACACACAACACTTAACGCAGAGTCACACAACACTTAATGCTGAGTCACACTACACACAACACTTAATGCAGAGTCACACTGTCACACACCACTTAACGCAGTCACACTGTCACACAAACACTACAGAGAGAACACAATGCAGAGTCTACCTCAACAACATGACTGTCTGTTCCAGAGGAATCGTCCAGAACACCAGCCATGCCTCATCCTTGCTTTTCGCCTCTGATTGGTTGAAAGAAATGTTCTTTACCAGTATGAGTTTAACATGTTCTACCAAAAAACATGAGATCAACATGTTATTTTTCCTGCTCGTGTCCTTTAACCTTTCTAAGGCAGGCGTTTCCGATAACGGAACCCCTCCACAACATTCCGCTAGCGGAACCCCTCCACAACATTCCGCTAACGGAACCCCTCCACAACATTCCGCTAACGGAACCCCTCCACAACATTCCGCTAACGGAACCCCTCCACAACATTCCGCTAGCGGAACCCCTCCACAACATTCCGCTAACGGAACCCCTCCACAACATTCCGCTAACGGAACCCCTCCACAACATTCCGCTAACGGAACCCCTCCACAACATTCCGCTAGCGGAACCCCTCCACAACATTCCGCTAGCGGAACCCCTCCACAACATTCCGCTAACGGAACCCCTCCACAACATTCCGCTAGCGGAACCCCTCCACAACATTCCGCTAGCGGAACCCCTCCACAACATTCCGCTAACGGAACCCCTCCACAACGTTCCGCTAGCGGAACCCCTCCACAACATTCCGCTAACGGAACCCCTCCACAACATTCCGCTAGCGGAACCCCTCCACAACATTCCGCTGAAAAGGCAGCGCGCGAAATTAAAAAATATTTGAAAGAAATATGTAACTTTCACACATTAACAAGTCCAATAGAGCAACTGAAAGATAAACATCTTGTTAATCTACCCATTGTGTCCGATTTCAAAAATGCTTTACAGCGAAAGCACAACATATGATTATGTTAGGTCATAGCCAAGTAAAAAAAAAACATTTTTCCAGCCAAAGATAGGAGTCACAAAAAGAAGAAATATAGATATAATTAATCACTAACCTTTGATGATCTTCATCAGATGACACTCATAGGACATCATTTTACACAATACATGTATGTGTTGTTCGATAATGTGCATATTTATATCCAAAAATCTCAGTTTACTTTGGCGCGTTACATGCAGTAATGTTTTGATTCCAAAACATCCGGTGATTTTGCAGAAATACTCATAATAAACATTGATAAAAGATACAACTGTTATTCACAGAATTAAAGATAGACTTCTCCTTAATGCAACCGCTGTGTCAGAGGGCTGTTTTACAGGCTGTGTTACTGCCTGGTTAAGGGCTGTTTTACAGGCTGTGTTACTGCCTGTTTAAGGGCTGTTTTACAGGCTGTGTTACTGCCTATTTAAGGGCTGTTTTACAGGCTGTGTTACTGCGTCCAATCCTTCTCTGACCTCTCCCTGAGCTCTCTCTGACCTCTCTCTCTCTCTCTGAGTCTGTCCTCTAACGTTAAAACCTGGTCAAAAAAGCCCAGGGACAATCATAATCCTCAAACCATCCATTTGGGACATCAGTTAAGTGTTTGACTTAAGAAGGACAGGACTGTGTTTTGTTTTAAGAAGGGCAGAGCCAGGCTTTTGAAAGGGAAAGTTGTGCTTTGTGTTTTGTTTTAAGAAGGGCAGAGCCAGGCTTTTGAAAGGGAAAGTTGTGCTTCGTATCACCAAACACTTCATCCATCAATATTTCTCAAATGGAAATAGGATGTAATTTGGGACACGACCAGTGTCTTGGAGTGGGATTCATTACAGCACTAGAGGTGTGTCTGTGGGGAGAATCCAATCAAAATGACAAGATAAAGAGTGTGAAAACAGTGAGGGCTCAACCCAATCCGCAGCACTGAAGATCCGCTGACAATTAAAGGCAATGTTCCCACGGTCGCGGAGACTGCATTCACAGTAACCGCTGCATATGTTGGCTCAAACGATAAATTACCTTTAAATGTGAACCGCGCTACAACGCAGATATTCTGCGGTACAGATTGAACCGAGGCCTAAAGCTACTTTCGTACAAGAGGTTTAAAGAATGGGAAGTGATCCGTGGATATAGTTCACTTCTTTATGGCTTTGAAACCCAAGATTTTAACCCCCACACAAACACACACACACACACACACACCAGACCAGTTCTCTTTCAATTCTACCCAGAATCTCTTCCAAAACACCAGGGGGATCCTCCTCTGACCTCTCTGTTTGAGTCCGTCCTCTAAAGTTATTAATCCCTGAACAGAAAAGCCCAGACCCAATCCATGTGGGACGTGAGTTACATGGCTGACTTAAGGAGGACAGGACTGTGCTTTGTGTTTTGTTTTAAGAAGGGCAGAGCCAGGATTTTGAAAGGGAAGGTTGTGCTTTGTATCACCAAACACTTCATCCATTAATATTTGTGTGTAACACTATTCCCTATATAGTGCACGACTTTGGGCCCTAGACAAAGTGCACCCTTTGAGCCCTAGACATAGTGAACTACTTTGGGCCATGGTCAAAAGTAGTGCACTAAATAGGGAATGGGTTGCCATTTGGGATGCAGATTTGGCTAGAATAAAGGGTTGTAGCGAAGTCATAATGCTGAGAAACAAAGATGACGTTGCCCAATAGACAGCTTGAGGACCAAGTGGGTGTGTGTGTGAAGTTGTCAGGAGACACTGATCTTGGGTCAGTTTAGCATTAAAGGTAATGATTGGGAGAGGGAATGATGATCCTAGAATGTACCTAGGGGAAACTGATCTTGGATCAGTGAAACCATCCCAGAGCAAGCAAGTGGATGGGTCATTCTCCTCTCAGGGTCTCTAAGGAGATTTCCACTGGGGGAAAAAATACTTAATTTCCTCATCATTTCAACAAAAACATTAAATGTGATGACGTTGAATTAATGTGGAAAACATCATGGATTCTCGTCTTTTTTTCACCCAACTTGCAACCTAAATCCAATTACATGACATTTTTTGTTGTTGTTGATTTCACATTGAATTCACGCGAGTTGACAAACTCAACCAAATGTAAATCCAAACTAGATGTTGAAGTGACGTCTGTGCCCAGCGGGTTAGTTCTGTTTGTGACGGTCATGACAGGGCCCTTGGCTTCCCAGTCAGCCAGATGAATGTAGTTCTGTTCACCGTGCAGTCAGACAACATCACAACACCGGCCGCAGTGGACCATTCTGTCAGGACAGGAAGCTGTTGGCAGACACCTACAGTACCACACCATGTCAGAGGCAGGAGCAGCACGATCCTATCTAGCTGCACGTAGAGCTGGGCCATTATGCTGGACCATTCTGTCAGGACAGGAAGCTGTTGGCAGACACCTACAGTACCACACCATGTCAGAGGCAGGAGCAGCATGGTCCTATCTAGCTGCACGTGGAGCTGGTCCATTATGCTGGGCCATTCTGTCAGGACAGGAAGCTGTTGGCAGACACCTACAGTACTACACCATGTCAGAGGCAGGAGCAGCACAGTCCTATCTAGCTGCACGTAGAGCTGGACCATTCTGTCAGGACAGGAAGCTGTTGGCAGACACCTACAGTACCACACCATGTCAGAGGCAGGAGCAGCACAGTCCTATCTAGCTGCACGTAGAGCTGGGCCATTCTGTCAGGACAGGAAGCTGCTGGCAGACACCTACAGTACCACACCATGTCAGAGGCAGGAGCAGCACGGTCCTATCTAGCTGCACGTAGAGCTGGACCATTCTGTCAGGACAGGAAGCTGTTGGCAGACACCTACAGTACCACACCATGTCAGAGGCAGGAGCAGCACGGTCCTATCTAGCTGCACGTAGAGCTGGGCCGTTATGGACCAAAATCCATATCACGATCAATTGACTGAACTATCACGCTAACGTTAAACTGAACTATACATTTATAACATGAATGTGCAACACAGTTATTTTTTTTATATTACACTTAAAAATACTATTTAGAAGTTTCTAGTTCATCTCCTGAGTGGCGCAGCAGTCGAAGGCACTGCATCTCAGTGCAAGAGGAGTCGTCACAACAGTCCCTGGTTCGAATCCAGGCTGCATCACATCCGGCTGTGATTTGGAGTCTCATAGGGTGGCGCAGGTTTGGCCGGCGTATTGTAAATAAGAATGTGTTCTTAACTGACTTGCTTAGTTAAATAAAGGTTACATTTAAAAATATATATATATAAATCCCATGTAAAAAGGACACGAGCAATAACATGTGAAGATCATAGGAGCGTGTCAAATTAAATCAGAGTCTTCTTCTTAGAAACATGTTAAAGACCTAAGTTTCCTTAGAAATTAAGGCACACTAATTAAAGATAGACAGTCATAATAACTCATTTTTATCAAGCCAAGTCAGGGAGATCAGGCAATAGGTGGATAACAGGAAATCCGGCTAAGGTACAGGCAGGGAATAGGCAAAAAAAAAAAGACGTCGTTAGTGAGGCAGGCAAAAACTATCCTACACGGGAGGAGTAACTCGCGGGAAAACCAGCGCTCTGAAATAAAGTGCGACACAAAACAAACAATCCCTCACAGTGACGGGGTGCAAAGAACTGAACTAAATAGCGTATGATAATGACATACAGGTGATTAGAACTCAGGTGATTGGGATCTGGAGACCGAGCTGCGTTCAGGGGATCTGTGTGTTTGAAAGTGTGAACAGGAAAGTGAGCTGCGTTCAGGGGATCTGTGTGTTTGAGAGTGTGAACAGGAAAGTGGGCGGGAAAGTGAGCTGCGTTCAGGGGATCTGGTCACCGGAGCTGAATAGCGGTATATCAAACGTTCTACTGCTTGAGCTCCTGTTCCTCTTATAGAATATTAACTCTAACCTATTGTGACGCTCCCGCACCTAAATATAAACAGTACCAGCACCCAAAATGAATACTGGAACCTAAGCATTGACTAAAACATAAATGTATTCAACTATAAATAGTAGCTTATACTGAAAAAAATGTTTAAGTTGACTTAGTCAAAGTCAATTCAGTGTTAGTTAGGATAACTCTACATTTAAAGCATTGGTGAAGTTAACTTAAATATCTTTAATTAGTCAAAGTACATGTGGAGTAAGTTAGTATAATATAGTCCATGCAACTTCATGACTGGAAATAATAAGTTGAATCAACTAATTCTTTTTTACAATAAAAATATAAATGTTTCTGTCATGTCCTGACCGTAGAGAGCCCTTATTTTCTATGGTAGAGTAGGTCAGGGCGGGACTGGGGGGTTAGTCTAGTTTATTATTTCTATGTGGGGTTCTAGTTTTGTTTTTCTATGCTGGTGATTGGTATGATTCCCAATTAGAAGGCAGCTGGTAATCGTTGTCTCTAATTGGGGGATCATATTTAAGTAGCATTTTTCCCCACATGTGTTTGTGGGATATTGTTTGTGGGTAGTTATATGTCAGCACGGTTTGGGCTTGCTTTATTGTATTGTGCGGTTCACTAAATAAAGATGTGGAATCCAGATCACGTTGGTCCAATAACTATTCCAGCGAACGTGACAGTTTCATCCATTTCCCATTTTAACAATGAGCAGCGGCTTTGATTTCTCAAACAGAAAATAAAGGTACAATGAAAATAAAAAGGGGTCTTAAAAGGTTTTAGAAATACATCAAAACATGTTGAAGTAAAGACCTCTGTCAACTAACATCAACCCTTATATTTAGTTTAGGAGAATGTGTCTGTCTTCTTCTTAGAAACATGTTGAAGACCTCTGCCAACTAACACCAACCCTTATATTTAGTTTAGGAGAATGTGTCTGTCTTCTTCTTAGAAACATGTTAAAGACCTCTGCCAGCTAACATCAACCCTTATATTTAGTTTAGGAGAATGTGTCTGTCTTCTTCTTAGAAACATGTTGAAGACCTCTGCCAACTAACATCAACCCTTATATTTAGTTTAGGAGAATGTGTCTGTCTTCTTCTTAGAAACATGTTAAAGACCTCTGCCAGCTAACATCAACCCTTATATTTAGTTTAGGAGAATGTGTCTGTCTTCTTCTTAGAAACATGTTGAAGACCTCTGCCAACTAACATCAACCCTTATATTTAGTTTAGGAGAATGTGTCTGTCTTCTTTAAGAAACATTGCCTTGTGCCTTGAAATTCCATGACCAAAACCCTCATGAGGAGGGAGGATAATGAAAGTTCACAGAAGTAACAAGTAAAGAGAGAGTCTCTCTCTCTCTCTCTCAATACAATACATTACAGTAGAATAGAGTTTAGTACAATACATTATAGTTCAGTAGAGTTCAGTACAATACATTACAGTAGAGTTCAGTACAATACATTACAGTAGAGTTCAGTACAATACATTACAGTAGAATAGCGTTTAGTACAATACATTATAGTTCAGTAGAGTTCAGTACAATACATTACAGTAGAGTTTAGTACAATACATTATAGTAGAATAGAGTTCAGTACAATACATTACAGTAGAGTTCAGTACAATACATTACAGTAGAATAGAGTTTAGTACAATACATTATAGTTCAGTAGAGTTCAGTACAATACATTACAGTAGAGTTCAGTACAATACATTACAGTAGAGTTCAGTACAATACATTACAGTAGAATAGAGTTCAGTACAATACATTACAGTAGAGTTCAGTACAATACATTACAGTTCAGTAGAGTTCAGTACAATACATTATAGTTCAGTAGAGTTCAGTACAATACATTACAGTAGAGTTCAGTACAATACATTATAGTTCAGTAGAGTTCAGTACAATACATTATAGTTCAGTAGAGTTCAGTACAATACATTACAGTTCAGTAGAGTTCAGTACAATACATTATAGTTCAGTAGAGTTCAGTACAATACATTACAGTTCAGTAGAGTTCAGTACAATACATTACAGTTCAGTAGAGTTCAGTACAATACATTATAGTTCAGTAGAGTTCAGTACAATACATTATAGTTCAGTAGAGTTCAGTACAATACATTATAGTTCAGTACAATACATTACAGTAGAGTTCAGTACAATACATTACAGTAGACTTTAGTACAATACATTACAGTACAGTAGAGTTCAGTCCTGTACAGTAGAGTAGAGTGGAGTAGAGTTCAGTACAGTAGAATAGAGTGGAGTAGAGTTCAGTACAGTAGAGTAGAGTGGAGTAGAGTTCAGTACAGTAGAATAGAGTGGAGTAGAGTTCAGTACAGCAAAGTAGAGTGGAGTAGAGTTCAGTACAGTAGAATAGAGTGGAGTAGAGTTCAGTACAGCAGAGTAGAATAGAGTGGAGTAGAGTTCAGTACAGTAGAATAGAGTGGAGTAGAGTTCAGTACAGTGGAGTAGAATAGAGTGGAGTAGAGTTCAGTACAGTGGAGTAGAGTAGAGTGGAGTAGAGTTCAGTTCAGTACAGTGGAGTAGAATAGAGTGGAGTAGAGTTCAGTACAGTAGAATAGAGTGGAGTAGAGTTCATTACAGTAGAATAGAGTGGAGTAGAGTTCATTACAGTAGAATAGAGTGGAGTAGAGTTCAGTACAGTGGAGTAGAGTAGAGTGGAGTAGAGTTCAGTTCAGTACAGTGGAGTAGAATAGAGTGGAGTAGAGTTCAGTACAGTAGAATAGAGTGAAGTAGAGTTCAGTACAGCAGAGTAGAGTGGAGTAGAGTTCAGTACAGCAGAGTAGAATAGAGTGGAGTAGAGTTCAGTACAGTAGAATAGAGTGGAGTAGAGTTCAGTACAGTAGAATAGAGTGGAGTAGAGTTCAGTACAGTAGAATAGAGTGGAGTAGAGTTCAGTACAGTAGAATAGAGTGGAGTAGAGTTCAGTACAGTGGAGCACACGAGAGTTGCGCAGCAAAGACGTTTAGGGACCGGGTAGAAAATGCAATAACGAAACAAAAAAAACAGGACCTATTAAAAGTTGTGAAAATGACCCAACATGTTTCTGATAAGAATTTAGTTAGGCTTGGATGAATATTTTATGCGGTTGAAATACGTTCAGCTTTTATGATGCTAATAAAGACAGCAACTCTACAGACGGTCCCTAACTGCGTATTAATAATCTAAAGATGCTGAAATAAATAAATCGTATTTCTCCACTCCTGTTCCTGAGTCAAAATGTACATTTGACGTATCATTTTACTGCAAGAAATTCTTAAATTCAGCATGAATTAATATGAAGACTATGTGAGAGGTTATAGACCTACAGTTGGTGTTCAGATTTCAGTTTCCATTCAGCCCATCTGAACAGTTTAGTTGCCTTGACGTGTCATATTATATGACTGTTGAATTTGTATAACGCCTCACAATAAATCACACATAACATCTTTCCCAAAACATTAGGCTACTCTTTTGGCCCTTGAAAAATTAAATGAGAGCCTCAAACTAGGAGCGCAGATGCAATAATTGAATAACCCAATAACCAACGTTTAGACAGACAAGCTGTCTTCATTAGGGTATAATGACAAACACTACGTGGTCGATAGTTTATATAGTGTCAAAGGACACACACACAGGTGTCTGTAACCATAGCGGAGTGTGGCCTGATATCATTGGTTAATTCTCAGATAGACTAATAACGTAAAAAAGACATGAAAGGATAGCATACGATCAAAGATACAATTTGGTTGCCTACTGTTCTGGCCCTCCCTTCTCTGTTTGTTCAACTCTTATTGGTATTAAACTCCCAAACATTGTCATTTTTGCCTCAGCTTTTTCTGCTCAAGTTCCCAAAAGCAATTGGTGAATTGGTGTGTATTTGGAGCTCATACAGTCAGGCCCTACATCTTATTAGGCACAAACACCATATAAAAATAAAGAAATAAAAACCTAAATATAGCCTACAGATATAAATTGCACAATAATTATACATTTATGGGTTTTTAATGCATTGTTGTTGTTTTTTATTCATCCGCACAATATTTCATGACCCTATACCCGCCTGCCTCGCCAGATATCACCGCGGGGACTGCTGGTTATGAGTCAACTGCGCATCACTACCACACACACACACACACACACACACACACACACACACACAAACACACACACTCAGAGCACGCTGCAGGCACAGGCACATAAATACAAAAATGAGCATTTCCCTTTGCACTTTAACTCTGCCTGAGTAAAAATGATAGCTACTGTATAACCCAGAGGAAGAAGATTTAAAATGATAGCTACTGTATAAACCAGAGGAAGAAGGTTTAAAATGATAGCTACTGTATAACCCAGAGGAAGAAGATTTAAAATGATAGCTACTGTATTACACAGAGGAAGAAGATTTAAAATGATAGCTACTGTGTTACACAGAGGAAGAAGATTTAAAATGATAGCTACTGTGTTACACAGAGGAAGAAGATTTAAAATGATAGCTACTGTATAAACCAGAGGAAGAAGATTTAAAATGATAGCTACTGTGTTACACAGAGGAAGAAGATTTAAAATGATAGCTACTGTATAAACCAGAGGAAGAAGATTTAAAATGATAGCTACTGTGTTACACAGAGGAAGAAGATTTAAAATGATAGCTACTGTGTTACACAGAGGAAGAAGATTTAAAATGATAGCTACTGTGTTACACAGAGGAAGAAGATTTAAAATGATAGCTACTGTATAACCCAGAGGAAGAAGATTTAAAATGATAGCTACTGTATTACCCAGAGGAAGAAGATTTAAAATGATAGCTACTGTATAACCCAGAGGAAGAAGATTTAAAATGATAGCTACTGTATTACCCAGAGGAAGAAGGTTTAAAATGATAGCTACTGTATTACCCAGAGGAAGACGATTTAAAATGATAGCTACTGTATAACCCAGAGGAAGAAGCTCTCTCTCAAACAAATACACACACAGTACATGCTCAATTAGGGCTGAGCGATATATATTTAATTAATTAGATTAATTCAAACCATATGTTTTTCCGCAATATTCCAAATGCCTGTATCGCAAGAATCTTGTTTATGTCCGCTTGTTCTCATGTTGTCTTTTTGGTCTTGTCTTGTTCACTCCTTTGGCTGTGTGCACCTTCCCATTTACACCAAAGAGTTTTGTATATAATGACAAGATGTCTCCGCCTTAACAATGGGAGTCGTTGTCCCAAAGGCGGGAAGGCAGGCAAAAGCTTAGGTCCAAAATAAGCTCATAGAAACACAATGGGATTATTTTGCATAGATTTTGGCTAGAGTGAAACCTCTCGCTTCACCTCTTCCTCTCTGTTTACACACACACCAAGCCCCTCCCCCTGCCACTCACAACAACGACGAGAGATCACTTCCTCTCTGTTTACACACACACCAAGCCCCTCCCCCTGCCACTCACAACAACAAAGATGAGAGATCACTTCCTCTCTGTTTACACACACACCAAGCCCCTCCCCCTGCCACTCACAACAACAAAGATGAGAGATCACTTCCTCTCTGTTTACACACACACCAAGCCCCTCCCCCTGCCACTCACAACAACAAAGATGAGAGATCACTTCCTCTCTGTTTACACACACACCAAGCCCCTCCCCCTGCCACTCACAACAACAAAGATGAGAGATCACTTCCTCTCTGTTTACACACACACCAAGCCCCTCCCCCTGCCACTCACAACAACAAAGACGAGAGATCACTTCCTCTCTGTTTACACACACACCAAGCCCCTCCCCCTGCCACTCACAACAACAAAGACGAGAGATCACTTCCTCTCTGTTTACACACACACCAAGCCCCTCCCCCTGCCACTCACAACAACAAAGACGAGAGATCACTTCCTCTCCGTTTACACACACACCAAGCCCCTCCCCCTGCCACTCACAACAACAAAGACGAGAGATCACTTCCTCTCTGTTTACACACACACCAAGCCCCTCCCCCTGCCACTCACAACAACGACGAGAGATCACTTCCTCTCTGTTTACACACACACCAAGCCCCTACCCCTGCCACTCACAACAACAAAGATGAGAGATCACTTCCTCTCTGTTTACACACACACCAAGCCCCTCCCCCTGCCACTCACAACAACAAAGACGAGAGATCACTTCCTCTCCGTTTACACACACACCAAGCCCCTCCCCCTGCCACTCACAACAACAAAGACGAGAGATCACTTCCTCTCTGTTTACACACACACCAAGCCCCTCCCCCTGCCACTCACAACAACAAAGACGAGAGATCACTTCTCTGCAAAGAGATTTCACCTCGCTATTTGAGGTTTGGTCTAACAGAATGGGTCATATGGACACCACAACACATGGAGACATTATTATACTGTAATAGAGGAGAAGTTAACCTTTTCTAATGAAACCCAGTTTATGTCTCAACTCCTCAGATTGAGAGCAGAGCAGACACTACTACACCGGATGTTCCAATGAACATTTATTCTGGTCAAAGTAATGCTCAGTTTGTCACGCGCGCCATTGTGGTACCACGTACCGCTAGCAGCATCTTAGCCAGTCTGTTGTACTAGCTGTCTCGTCTGTGTTGTATAAATGTTCAATGAGCATAAAACACAGTTTATATAAGGAGTTGGCAACTCGTTCTCATTCTGATAAATCAGGTAGGACACCTGATTTCAACATCGGAACAAACCTGACATGCTGCTCAAACAGCTGGAGACAAACAGAAGGGTGTGTTCATAACAAGTCAACTGTTTTGCTTCAGGTTCAATGTGTATCAAAAAGGGTGTTCCATGGACAGACTGGGGTTCGATTCCCACGGGGGACCAGTGGGAAAATATGTGCTCTCACTACTGTAAGTTGCTCTGGAAAATACTGTCTACTAAATTACTAAAATGAAGAAAAAAAAACAAATATATATATATATACAGTTGAAGTCAGAAGTTTACATAGACTTAGGTTGTAGTCATTAAAACTCGTTTTTCAACCACTCCACAAATGTCTTGTTAACAAACTATAGTTTTGGCAAGTCGGTTAGGGCATCTACTTTGTGCATGACACAAGTCATTTTTCCAACAATTGTTTACAGACAGATTATTTCACTTATAATTCACTGTGTCACATTTCCAGTGGGTCAGAAGTTTACATACACTAAGTTGACTGTGCCTTTAAACAGCTTGCACAATTCCACAAAATGATGTCATGGCTTTAGAAGCTTCTGATAGGCTAATTGACATAATTTGAGTCAATTGGAGGTGTACCTATGGATGTATTTCAAGGCCTACCTTCAAACTCAGTGCCTCTTTGCTTGACATCATGGGAAAATCAAAAGAAATCCGCCAAGACCTCAGAAATCAATTGTAGACCTCCACAAGTCTGGTTCATCCTTGGGAGCAATTTCCAAACGCCTGAAGGTACCACATTCATCTGTACAAACAATAGTACGCAAATATAAACACCATGGGACCACACAGCCATCATACCGCTCAGGAAGGAGACGTGTTCTGTCTCCTAGAGATGAACGTACTTTGGTTCGAAAAGTGCAAATCAATCCCAGAACAACAGCAAAGGACCTTGTGAAGATGCTGGAGGAAACAGGTACAAAAGTATCTATATCCACAATAAAACGAGTCCTATATCGACATAACCTGAAAGGCCGCTCAGCAAGGAAGAAGCCACTGCTCCAAAATCGCCATAAAAAAGCCAGACTGCACATTGCAACTGCACATGGGGACAAAGATCGTACTTTTTGGAGAAATGTCTTCTGGTCTGATGAAACAACAAAAATAGAACTGTTTGGCCATAATGACCATCGCTACCGTGAAGCAGGGGGTGGCAGCATCATGTTGTGGGGGTGCTTTGCTGCAGGAGGGACTGGTGCACTTCACAAAATAGATGGCATCATGAGGATAGAAAAATATGTGGATATATTGAAGCAACATCTCAAGACATCAGTTAAAGCTTGGCAAGTTGGCAAGTTAAAGCTTGGTCGCAAATGGGTCTTCAAAATGAACAATGACCCCAAGCATACTTCCAAAGTTGTGGCAAAATGGCTTAAGGAGAACAAAGTCAAGGTACTGGAGTGGCCATCACAAAGCCCTGACCTCAATCCTACAGAAAATGTGTGGGCAGAACTGAAAAGGTGTGTTCGAGCAAGGAGGCCTACAAACCTGACTCCGTTACACCAGCTCTGTCAGGAGGAATCTTGTGGAAGGCTACCAAAAACTGACCCAAGTTAAACAATTTAAAGGCAAGCTACCAAATACTAATTGAGTGTATGTAAATCCTGTATGTACATTCTGACCCACTGGGAATGTGATGAAATAAATAAAAGCTGAAATAAATCCTTCTCTCTACTATTATTCTGACATTTCACTTTCTTAAAATAAAGTGGTGTACCTAACTGGCCTAAGACAGGGAATTTTTACTAAAAACTAAAGCCAAATAATTCCTTGTAGAGTGTGTGTGTGTGTGTGTGTGTGTGTGTGTGTGTGTGTGTGTGTGTGTGTGTGGTATTATTTTATTGTCCTATAAAAGACCAGTAGTGGTGATGTGATTTTCACTGGGTGATAAAGAGCAGCGTTTCAGAAAGGCTTCATTATGCTGACAGTGGTCTTGGTGCAGAACACACACACTGTTGTGTACATGGAGAAGATTTAATAACCTCTAACCTCTTTAACTCAGCACGTGTCTGTCTGGAGGGAGGGACGGACATAATCACCTATCACATCACACACACACACACACACACACACACACACACACACACACACACACACACACACACACACTTATCAAATGTCAGGCTGGCGAAAACAGGGGAGTCGATGACAATTCAATAAGCTGTGGGTAAATGTTACCTATTGCTATAACAGGAAGTCTGATTCCTTCCTAACAGTGTGTGTGTGTGTGTGTGTGTGCGTGCGTGCGTGCGTGCGTGTGTTCGTGCGTGTGAGAGAGAGAGAGACAGAGACAGAGAGAGAGAGATTTTCTACCAAAATATCCAAACACTCTCAGATTACTTTCTGGATACCACATTCACTCACAGTAAAAAACATCAACAATATATTCAGGCAAACGGCAAAAGAAGCACAACTGAAATAGTTTTTTTTTAAAGACCACAGATGACAACTGGTTTGCAGGTTGTAAAATTATAAGGAAAAAATTTTGAAAGCCCCTTGAATTGAATTGAATTAAATGTCACCCCCAGAGATAAATATATCCATATGTATATATATACGTATATACAGTGCCTTGCGAAAGTATTTGGCCCCCTTGAACTTTGCGACCTTTTGCCACATTTCAGGCTTCAAACATAAAGATATAAAACTGTATTTTTTGTGAAGAATCAACAACAAGTGGGACACAATCATGAAGTGGAACGACATTTATTGGATATTTCAAACTGTTTTAACAAATCAAAAACTGAAAAATTGGGCGTGCAAAATTATTCAGCCCCCTTAAGTTAATACTTTGTAGCACCACCTTTTGCTGCGATCACAGCTGTAAGTCGCTTGGGGTATGTCTCTATCAGTTTTGCACATCGAGAGACTGAATTTTTTTCCCATTCCTCCTTGCAAAACAGCTCGAGCTCAGTGAGGTTGGATGGAGAGCATTTGTGAACAGCAGTTTTCAGTTCTTTCCACAGATTCTCGATTGGATTCAGGTCTGGACTTTGACTTGGCCATTCTAACACCTGGATATGTTTATTTTTGAACCATTCCATTGTAGATTTTGCTTTATGTTTTGGATCATTGTCTTGTTGGAAGACAAATCTCCGTCCCAGTCTCAGGTCTTTTGCAGACTCCATCAGGTTTTCTTCCAGAATGGTCCTGTATTTGGCTCCATCCATCTTCCCATCAATTTTAACCATCTTCCCTGTCCCTGCTGAAGAAAAGCAGGCCCAAACCATGATGCTGCCACCACCATGTTTGACAGTGGGGATGGTGTGTTCAGCTGTGTTGCTTTTACGCCAAACATAACGTTTTGCATTGTTGCCAAAAAGTTCAATTTTGGTTTCATCTGACCAGAGCACCTTCTTCCACATGTTTGGTGTGTCTCCCAGGTGGCTTGTGGCAAACTTTAAACTACACTTTTTATGGATATCTTTAAGAAATGGCTTTCTTCTTGCCACTCTTCCATAAAGGCCAGATTTGTGCAATATACGACTGATTGTTGTCCTATGGACAGAGTCTCCCACCTCAGCTGTAGATCTCTGCAGTTCATCCAGAGTGATCATGGGCCTCTTGGCTGCATCTCTGATCAGTCTTCTCCTTGTATGAGCTGAAAGTTTAGAGGGACGGCCAGGTCTTGGTAGATTTGCAGTGGTCTGATACTCCTTCCATTTCAATATTATCGCTTGCACAGTGCTCCTTGGGATGTTTAGAGCTTGGGAAATCTTTTTGTATCCAAATCCGGCTTTAAACTTCTTCACAACAGTATCTCGGACCTGCCTGGTGTGTTCCTTGTTCTTCATGATGCTCTCTCAATAAATGTCGTTCCACTTCATGATTGTGTCCCACTTCTTGTTGATTCTTCACAAAAAAATACAGTTTTATATATTTATGTTTGAAGCCTGAAATGTGGCAAAAGGTCGCAAAGTTCAAGGGGGCCGAATACTTTCGCAAGGCACTGTATGTATATAGAGATATATATATATAGAGAGAGAGCGAGAGAGAGAGAGAGAGAGAGAGAGAGAGAGAGAGAGAGAGAGAGAGAGAGAGCCATAAGTGAGTTGGCTGTCACCCTCGTGGTAGAGCCAGAGAGAAGCCCTCCAGCAGTATCCAGCTCTCTTCTCTTATCGTCCTTCTGGAATCTCTCTCTCCTCTCTGTCTTTCCTCTCTCTGTCTCTCTCTCTGTCTCTCTCTCTCCTCTCTCTGTCTCTCCTCACTCTGTCTCTCCTCACTCTGTCTCTCCTCTCTCTCTATCTCTCCTCTCTTGCAAGCTGACAGCCTATTGTACAGCGCAAGCTATTCTTAGTCCTGCTAGGTCCTGACTGACATGCAGACCAGAGGGATTCCTCTCTCTCTCTCTCTCTCTCACACACACACACAACATTTTAACACAGACAGTGTCAAACTAACATTTTCGAAGTGTTGATAAACATTCCCAGAGTGTTGGTAAACGAACAAACTAACATCCCCAGAGTGTTGGTAAATGGACAAACTAACATCCCCAGAGTGTTGGTAAACTAACAAACTAACATCCCCAGAGTGTTGATAAACTAACCCCCCAAGAGTGTTGATAAACTAACCCCCCCAGAGTGTTGATAAACTAACCCCCCCAGAGTGTTGATAAACTAACCCCCCCCCAGAGTGTTGATAAACTAACATCTCCAGAGTGTTGATAAACTAACCCCCCCAGAGTGTTGGTAAACTAACCCCCCCAGAGTGTTGGTAAACTAACCCCCCCCCAGAGTGTTGATAAACTAACAAACTAACATCCCCAGAGTGTTGATAAACTAACCCCCCCCCCCCCCCCCCCCAGAGTGTTGGTAAACTAAACCCCCAGAGTGTTGATAAACTAACATCTCCAGAGTGTTGATAAACTAACCCCCCAGAGTGTTGGTAAACTAACATCTCCAGAGTGTTGATAAACTGTACCATAAGTGAGTTGGCTGTCACCCTCGTGGTAGAGCCAGAGAGGAGCCCTCCAGCAGTATCCAGCTCTCTTCTCTTATCGTCCTTCTGGAATCTCTCTCTCTCCTCTCTGTCTCTCCTCTCTCTGTCTCTCTCTCTCCTCTCTCTGTCTCTCCTCACTCTGTCTCTCCTCTCTCTCTCTGTCTCTCTCTCTCCTCTCTGTCTCTCCTCACTCTGTCTCTCCTCTCTCTCTCTCTCTCCTCTCTCTGTCTCTCCTCTCTCACTCTCTTGCAAGCTAACAGCCTATTGTACAGCGCAAGCTATTCTTAGTCCTGCTAGGTCCTGACTGACATGCAGACCAGAGGGATTCCTCTCTCTCTCTCTCTCTCTCTCTCTCTCTCTCTCTCTCTCACACACACAACATTTTAACACAGACAGTGTCAAACTAACATTTTCGAAGTGTTGATAAACATTCCCAGAATGTTGGTAAACTAACAAACTAACATCCCCAGAGTGTTGGTAAACTAACAAACTAACCCCCCCCCCCCAGAGTGTTGATAAACTAACCCCCCCAGAGTGTTGATAAACTAACCCCCCCCCCAGAGAGTTGATAAACTAACCCCCCCAGAGTGTTGATAAACTAACCCCCCCCAGAGTGTTGATAAACTAACCCCCCCAGAGTGTTGATAAACTAACCCCCCCAGAGTGTTGATAAACTAACCCCCCCAGAGTGTTGATAAACTAACCCCCCCCAGAGTGTTGATAAACTAACATCTCCAGAGTGTTGATAAACTAACCCCCCCAGGGTGTTGGTAAACTAACCCCCCCAGAGTGTTGATAAACTAACAAACTAACATCCCCAGAGTGTTGATAAACTAACAAACTAACATCCCCAGAATGTTGATAAACTAACAAACTAACATTCCCAGAATGTTGGTAAACTAACAAACTAACATCCCCAGAGTGTTGGTAAACTAACAAACTAACCCCCCCCCCCCCCCCCCAGAGTGTTGATAAACTAACCCCCCCAGAGTGTTGATAAACTAACCCCCCCCCCAGAGTGTTGATAAACTAACCCCCCCAGAGTGTTGATAAACTAACCCCCCCCAGAGTGTTGATAAACTAACCCCCCCAGAGTGTTGATAAACTACCCCCCCCAGAGTGTTGATAAACTAACCCCCCCAGAGTGTTGATAAACTAACCCCCCCCCAGAGTGTTGATAAACTAACATCTCCAGAGTGTTGATAAACTAACCCCCCCAGAGTGTTGGTAAACTAACCCCCCCAGAGTGTTGATAAACTAACAAACTAACATCCCCAGAGTGTTGATAAACTAACAAACTAACAACCCCAGAATGTTGATAAACTAACAAACTAACATCCCCAGAATGTTGGTAAACTAACAAACTAACATCCCCAGAGTGTTGGTAAACTAACAAACTAACATCCCCAGAGTGTTGGTAAACTAACCCCCCCAGAGTGTTGATAAACTAACAAACTAACATCCCCAGAGTGTTGATAAACTAACAAACTAACATCCCCAGAATGTTGGTAAACTAACAAACTAACATCCCCAGAGTGTTGGTAAACATTCCCAGAGTGTTGATAAACTAACCCCCCCAGAGTGTTGATAAACTAACAAACTAACATCCCCAGAGTGTTGATAAACTAACCCCCCAGAGTGTTGATAAACTAACATCTCCAGAGTGTTGATAAACTAACCCCCCAGAGTGTTGGTAAACTAACATCTCCAGAGTGTTGATAAACTACCCCCCCCCCCCCCAGAGTGTTGGTAAACTAAACCCCCAGAGTGTTGATAAACTAACATCTCCAGAGTGTTGATAAACTAACCCCCCAGAGTGTTGGTAAACTAACCCCCCCAGAGTGTTGGTAAACTAAACCCCCAGAGTGTTGATAAACTAACATCTCCAGAGTGTTGATAAACTAACCCCCCAGAGTGTTGGTAAACTAACCCCCGCAGAGTGTTGGTAAACTAACCCCCGCAGAGTGTTGATAAACTAACCCCCCCAGAGTGTTGATAAACTAACAAACTAACATCCCCAGAGTGTTGATAAACTAACCCCCCCCCCCCCCCCCCAGAGTGTTGGTAAACTAAACCCCCAGAGTGTTGATAAACTAACATCTCCAGAGTGTTGATAAACTAACCCCCCAGAGTGTTGGTAAACTAACATCTCCAGAGTGTTGATAAACTAACCCCCCCCCCCCAGAGTGTTGATAAACTAACATCTCCAGAGTGTTGATAAACTAATCCTCCAGAGTGTTGGTAAACTAACCCCCGCAGAGTGTTGATAAACTAACCCCATCAGAGTGTTGGTAAACTAACCCACGCAGAGTGTTGATAAACTAACCCCCCCCCCAGAGTGTTGATAAACTAACCCCCCCCCCCCGAGATTGTTGGTAAACTAACCCCCGCAGAGTGTTGGTAAATTAACCCCTCCAGAGTGTTGATAAACTAACCCCCGCAGAGTGTTGATAAACTAACCCTTTGTCTTACTGACGTTGAGGGCGAGGTTGTTGTCCTGGCACCACGGTGTAAAGCCTTATTTGCATATTTATTTCCCAAGGAGCCTTTCAGGTGTATGGTAGAGGTACCAGGCCTCCCATGACTGTGTTTGCTAGTGACAGAGACATGAGTGTCGCATTCAATGGCTTTAAGTCCTGTAGCCTTCACCAAGTGAGTGGCTAAGTTAAATATTTTATAATAACAATTCAATCATTTATGACAATACGTTACTTTGTTTGACATTACCATACAGCCTAGTTTTGTCCTAACACAAAGTGGTCTGAAACTCCTACTTTGCAGCCCACAACGGAAAGTCTCATTACGCTGGTTTGCAAAGTGTTATATAACTCCTATTGTAATCCGGTCAGAGGATTGCCAACACTTGGAACTGTTAATTAATCACCCGCAACTACACTGACTGGCAATGTGGGGAAGATGAACACACGAGCCTCCCTTAATTAACCACCGAAACTGGAGTAACCGTGTCAATGACACCCACTTCCAGATTGGATTAAGTTAGAAAAATGTGTTCTTTATCTCTGTGCAGTATAAGATCCATTAATCAATCAATGTGCATGCAGAAACATAGATATTAAAACAAACTAGTATCAAAAAAAAAAAAAAAAAGTTGCAACAAGGCATCCTGGGAAATATGCTAACGAGGCCCCTCCCATATCTTTTTTTCATTGTGAGAGAGTTAACAGAAATGAACTCAACGCGGTCGTTTAACAACGGCACCACGTGGTGTAGATTCCACTGGGATTTAAATAACATTTAGTTTATTCACGGCAGGTGGTGTTGATTCCACTGGGATTTAAATAACATTTAGTTTATTCACTGCAGGTGGTGTTGATCCCACTGGGATTTAAATAACATTTAGTTTATTCACTGCAGGTGGTGTTGATTCCACTGGGATTTAAATAACATTTAGTTTATTCACTGCAGGTGGTGTTGATTCCACTGGGATTTAAATAACATTTAGTTTATTCACTGCAGGGGGTGTAGATTCCACTGGGATTTAAATAACATTTAGTATATTCACTGCAGGTGGTGTAGATTCCACTGGGATTTAAATAACATTTAGTTTATTCACTGCAGGTGGTGTTGATTCCACTGGGATTTAAATAACATTTAGTTTATTCACTGCAGGTGGTGTTGATTCCACTGGGATTTAAATAACATTTAGCTTATTCACTGCAGGGGGTGTAGATTCCACTGGGATTTAAATAACATTTAGTTTATTCACTGCAGGTGGTGTTGATTCCACTGGGATTTAAATAACATTTAGCTTATTCACTGCAGGGGGTGTAGATTCCACTGGGATTTAAATAACATTTAGCTTATTCACTGCAGGGGGTGTAGATTCCACTGGGATTTAAATAACATTTAGTTTATTCACTGCAGGTGGTGTTGATTCCACTGGGATTTAAATAACATTTAGCGTATTCACTGCAGGGGGTGTAGATTCCACTGGGATTTAAATAACATTTAGTTTATTCACTGCAGGGGGTGTTGATTCCACTGGGATTTAAATAACATTTAGTTTATTCACTGCAGGGGGTGTAGATTCCACTGGGATTTAAATAACATTTAGTTTATTCATGGCAGGGGGTGTAGATTCCACTGGGATTTAAATAACATTTAGTTTATTCATGGCAGGGGGTGTAGATTTCAATCCCACTGGTGTTCACCCCATTAGAATCAACACTCAGATATAACAACCACCTTTTGCTTTGCGCACACACACACACCAAAATGCACACACACACACACATACATGAATGCACACACACACACACATACATGAATGCACACACACACTAACTGACCATGACGTCTACATTTAGGGCATCCAGGAGGATCAGCCCATCACCTCAGCTTCACCCTGCTACACAGACGGAGCTTATGAAACCAGATAAAGAGAGAGAGAGAGAAATACATAGATAGAGAGAGAGAGAGAGCGAGAGGGACAGTCTACTACTCTTAGATAGAGAGATAGGTAGAGAGACAGTCTACTACTATTAGATGGAGAGAGTCTACTACTCTTAGATAGAGAGATATAGGGAGAGGCATTCTACTACTCTTAGATACAGAGACAGTCTACTACTCTTAGATAGAGAGATAGAGAGACAGTCTACTACTCTTAGATATAGAGGCAGTCTACTACTCTTAGATAGAGAGTTAGAGAGGCAGTCTACTACTCTTAGATAGAGAGTTAGAGAGGCAGTCTACTACTCTTAGATAGAGAGTTAGAGAGGCAGTCTACTACTCTTAGATACAGAGTTAGGTAGAGAGACAGTCTACTACTATTAGATGGAGAGAGTCTACTACTCTTAGATAGAGAGATATAGGGAGAGGCATTCTACTACTCTTAGATACAGAGACAGTCTACTACTCTTAGATAGAGAGATAGAGAGACATTCTACTACTCTTAGATACAGAGACAGTCTACTACTCTTAGATAGAGATATATAGAGAGGGGCCTTCTACTACTCTTAGATAGAGAGATAGAGAGACAGTCTACTACTCTTAGATAGAGATATATAGAGAAAGGCATTGTACTACTCTTAGATACAGAGATAGTCTACTACTCTTAGATATAGATATATAGAGATAGGCATTCTACTACTCTTAGATTGAGAGATAGAGACAGTCTACTACTCTTAGATAAAGAGACAGTCTACTACTGTTCTCCTCTCTCCTAACATCAATCTTCTACTTCACCCCTCTTCAACCCCTCGCTTGTATTGCAGTCAGTGTCCTGCTAAAGGCCTGTTCAAACCTTTCATTTAGCCACACTGTTTCCCTCTTATGGATGGTCAACATGTGATGCTTGATTGTACAGGGTACACAGTACCCAATAACCACCACATGTGATGATTGATTGTACAAGGTACACAGTACCCAATAACCACTACAAGTGACTAGAAATGAAAGATAAGACAAATGTGATAAGATTGAAGATTGAAGATACCAGTTATGATGACGACCATGATGTCTGTTGAACAACTTAGATGACGACGAATTTGACCCATCCACATTCTAACCTGATCACACTGTCCCCCTGTCACACTCATCCCATCTCTCTTTCCTGCCCAAGTGACAGTAAACCTTAACGACAGTAATATCACACTGGGGATTTCTCCCTCTTGTCAAGCGGATCTCGGCGCTCCACCAAAACTGCCCCCCCCCCCCCCCCCCCCCTGCTTTCTGTTCTTCCTGAGAACACTCAGAACTTAAAAAAAAAAAAAAGTATTTACAAGAACTCAAATCAAACTTTATTCAACATGCATTCAACACACGTTACAACCTTTAAAAAAAATGTTAAAGGTAGACTATGCAGAAATCGCTGCACTATTTCCTGGTTAATAAATTTGAATAGTTCGCCTAATTTCAGTTTATGTGACATAACAAGCAATGTAGAGAGAATCATTTTACCTTCTAAACTGCTGTGAAATATATTTTCCATAACCAAAAATATTGTATTTTCAGCTGTTTGAAGCTGGTGTACAAAACCCAAAGTAAAAGATGTAAAACCTAAATTTAAGAACAGGACGCATAGAAATAGCGCACACAGAACATATCTACCGCTTCTTAGACTTGCTTTCAATGAGAATGACAGATCTAAAACTCACATTTCTATGTGAGTTACATATTGTAGCTTTAAAATGTGGCAGGTAGAATTACTGCAGCTTTCTTTGGTAACCATCACCAACCTGGTAACTACCCATCTGACTGGCTGTGTCCTGTAGTAACCATCACCAACCTGGTAACTACCCATCTGACTGGCTGTGTCCTGTAGTAACCATCACCAACCTGGTAACTACCCATCTGACTGGCTGTGTCCTGTAGTAACCATCACCAACCTGGTAACTACCCATCTGACTGGCTGTGTCCCGTAGTAACCATCACCAACCTGGTAACTACCCATCTGACTGGCTGTGTCCTGTAGTAACCATCACCAACCTGGTAACTACCCATCTGACTGGCTGTGTCCTGTAGTAACCATCACCAACCTGGTAACTACCCATCTGACTGGCTGTGTCCTGTAGTAACCATCACCAACCTGGTAACTACCCATCTGACTGGCTGTGTCCTGTAGTAACCATCACCAACCTGGTAACTACCCATCTGACTGGCTGTGTCCTGTAGTAACCATCACCAACCTGGTAACTACCCATCTGACTGGCTGTGTCCTGTAGTAACCATCACCAACCTGGTAACTACCCATCTGACTGGCTGTGTCCCGTAGTAACCATCACCAACCTGGTAACTACCCATCTGACTGGCTGTGTCCTGTAGTAACCATCACCAACCTGGTAACTACCCATCTGACTGGCTGTGTCCTGTAGTAACCATCACCAACCTGGTAACTACCCATCTGACTGGCTGTGTCCCGTAGTAACCATCACCAACCTGGTAACTACCCATCTGACTGGCTGTGTCCCGTAGTAACCATCACCAACCTGGTAACTACCCATCTGACTGGCTGTGTATTGCAGTGTTGTTGACGATGAACCTTTGTCCTTGTGTACGTTGCCTTGTTTTGTGAACTCTGTACCGTCCCTGACAGAGACAGTTAGTTGCACTAGATAAAAGCCTCGGCCTGGTAAAGAGATGTACACACATACATCCATATTGACAAAACCCTTCAGTGGAGAACGGAGGCCTGTAACGGCACAGCATCGGAACACAGCAGAGACATGACAGCTCTCATGTTTATATAGAGAGACCAACCTGAGAGTTTGTCACAAACACAGATGCCTTAAATCTGTTCAGTTTGCCCCTACTTCCTGTCACATCCCACTGGGCACAGATGTCATCTCAACGTCTAGTTCTGATTTACATTTGGTTGAGTGACTTGAATGCCACTTGAATGTAAAAATCAACTAAAATGTCTTTAAAATGTTTCTTGCGTCGTCACATTGGATTTTAAATGACATGAAAAAATGGATTTGATTCAACAAGTTTTTGCCCAATGGGAAGGTGATGACCTGTACATCACAGCTGTTCATGAGGAGTCTGTGTTGACCTGTACATCACAGCTGTTCATGAGGAGTCTGTGTTGACCTGTACATCACAGCTGTTCATGAGGAGTCTGGGTTGACCTGTACATCACAGCTGTTCATGAGGAGTCTGGGTTGACCTGTACATCACAGCTGTTCATGAGGAGTCTGGGTTGACCTGTACATCACAGCTGTTCATGAGGAGTCTGGGTTGACCTGTACATCACAGCTGTTCATGAGGAGTCTGGGTTGACCTGTACATCACAGCTGTTCATGAGGAGTCTGGGTTGACCTGTACATCACAGCTGTTCATGAGGAGTCTGTGTTGACCTGTACATCACAGCTCTTCATGAGGAGTCTGGGTTGACCTGTACATCACAGCTGTTCATGAGGAGTCTGGGTTGACCTGTACATCACAGCTGTTCATGAGGAGTCTGGGTTGACCTGTACATCACAGCTGTTCATGAGGAGTCTGGGTTGACCTGTACATCACAGCTGTTCATGAGGAGTCTGGGTTGACCTGTACATCACAGCTGTTCATGAGGAGTCTGGGTTGACCTGTACATCACAGCTGTTCATGAGGAGTCTGGGTTGACCTGTACATCACAGCTGTTCATGAGGAGTCTGGGTTGACCTGTACATCACAGCTGTTCATGAGGAGTCTGGGTTGACCTGTACATCACAGCTCTTCATGAGGAGTCTGGGTTGACCTGTA
>NW_027258072.1:0-2500 GCF_045791955.1 Oncorhynchus clarkii lewisi | reverse complement strand
AAGGTTTATAGGATAATGACTCTGAAACAACTACATAATTACACACTTAATATAACTGTCTGTTACAACTACACTATGACTCTAACCAGGTTTATAGGATAATGACTCTTAAACAACTACATAATTACACACTTAATATAACTGTCTGTTACAACTACACTATGACTCTAACAAGGTTTATAGGATAATGACTCTGAAACAACTACATAATTACACACTTAATATAACTGTCTGTTACGACTACACTATGACACTAACAAGGTTTATAGGATAATGACTCTGAAACAACTACATAATTACACACTTAATATAACTGTCTGTTACTACTACACTATGACTCTAACAAGGTTTATAGGATAATGACTCTTAAACAACTACATAATTACACACTTAATATAACTGTCTGTTACGACTACACTATGACTCTAACAAGGTTTATAGGATAATGACTCTTAAACAACTACATAATTACACACTTAATATAACTGTCTGTTACGACTACACTATGACTCTAACAAGGTTTATAGGATAATGACTCTTAAACAACTACATAATTACACACTTAATATAACTGTCTGTTACGACTACACTATGACTCTAACAAGGTTTATAGGATAATGACTCTGAAACAACTACATAATTACACACTTAATATAACTGTCTGTTACGACTACACTATGACTCTAACAAGGTTTATAGGATAATGACTCTTAAACAACTACATAATTACACACTTAATATAACTGTCTGTTACGACTACACTATGACTCTAACAAGGTTTATAGGATAATGACGCTTAAACAACTACATAATTACACACTTAATATAACTGTCTGTTACAACTACACTATGACTCTAACAAGGTTTATAGGATAATGACTCTTAAACAACTACATAATTACACACTTAATATAACTGTCTGTTACAACTACACTATGACTCTAACAAGGTTTATAGGATAATGACTCTTAACAACTACATAATTACACACTTAATATAACTGTCTGTTACAACTACACTATGACTCTAACAAGGTTTATAGGATAATGACTCTTAAACAACTACATAATTACACACTTAATATAACTGTCTGTTACAACTACACTATGACTCTAACAAGGTTTATAGGATAATGACTCTTAAACAACTACATAATTACACACTTAATATTACTGTCTGTTACAACTACACTATGACTCTAACAAGGTTTATAGGATAATGACTCTTAAACAACTACATAATTACACACTTAATATAACTGTCTGTTACGACTACACTATGACTCTAACAAGGTTTATAGGATAATGACTCTTAAACAACTACATAATTACACACTTAATATAACTGTCTGTTACAACTACACTATGACTCTAACAAGGTTTATAGGATAATGACTCTTAAACAACTACATAATTACACACTTATTATAACTGTCTGTTACTACTACACTATGACACTAACAAGGTTTATAGGACACTGCCTGTCAGTGTGGAGAGAAGAGACACAAGGGCCATGTCCCAAATGGCACCCTATTCCCTATATAGTGCACTACTTTTGACTAGAGCCCTATGGCCAATGGCATCATGTTCCCTATTTAGTGCACTACTTTTGACCGGAACCCCCTGTGGGCCCTATTTAAAAGTAGTGCACTGGGGAAAGGGTCCGATTGGGAACACAGTACGGTGTCAGGCAGTGATTACAGATTACACTAATGGAACCGTGAATAATGATGAGTGAGAAAGTTACAGACGCATAAAATATCATACCCCAAAGACATGCTAACCTCTCCTGTTGTTGTCATGGTGAGAGGTTCACATGTCCTGGCGGGTGTGAGTTTTGTGCGTCTGTGACATTCATCGTGCTTCGTGATTCATTCAGGACTATCCCTAATCACGGTAGAATCCAATAATATGTTTAGAAACGTATTCTATTCCTTTTTACAATAAAAGTGACTCCAAAATGAAATGTGTTTATTTTATACTCATACCATGAGCTCGGAGAAAGATATTTTGTTTAATAAGTAATTTTTTTTTTTCCAGATCAGTTCAAGTTTTCAGTTCAAGTTTTATTGTCACATGCACAAGTACAGTGAAATTGTCACACCCTAGGCCATAGAGAGGCTTTTTTTCTCTATTTTGGTTAGGCCAGGGTGTGACTAGGGTGGGCATTCTATGTTCATGTTCTATGTTTTGGATTTCTGTGTTGTTTGGCCGGGTGTGGTTCTCAATCAGAGGCAGCTGTCTGTCATTGTCTCTGATTGAGAACCATACTTAGGTAGCCTTTTCCCCCCTGTGTGGTGTGGGTAGTTGCTTTCTGTTTAGTGTGTGTTGCACCTGACGGAGCTGTTTCGGTTGTTCCCTTTGTTGTTGTTTTGGTTATTCAGTGTTCAGTTAAATAAACAAGATGAACACGTACCACGCTGCACCTTGGTCCTCAACTTCTTCCACCAACGGCTGTTGCAGAAATGTTTAACTTGAAAGCTCTACACGGCAGTAATCAA